>NW_024582059.1:17483541-17506563 GCF_017639235.1 Corvus kubaryi | reverse complement strand
GGGCCTCTGCCTTCCTTAGCAGACACCTGTCTTTCAAAACCGAGACACACCATCTTGGAAGTTACCTATTTCTAGATTCTTTCTGCAGAGTTAGAGCACATCTGCATGGACACTGACCAGATTGTAATGCCAATGGTCACGCTGTAGCAACGTTTCTTTTGTAGAGCTGAGTAATAGTGCGATGCATAGCTGACTTTGGGGCTTAGGTTTTTCATCTGTTTAGAAAAGCAAAGGGAAGGCTCTAAATCTTACATATAATCTCCCCCCATAGTGCATCTGTTCAACTCAGACTTGCAAGGCACTGGGTTGTCATCATTTGTGAAAATGGGTCACAAACCCAAACAAAAAATATGAAAAAATTACTCCATCTATTTCCCTGTGTGTGATGCCAATCAAATTGTGAAACAGATCTTCAGCTACAATAAATCAATATAGATCTGTTAGGACAATTTCATTTACAGGGAGTGAGAATTTGGTGCTGTACTTTGTGTGTGAGAAAAAAATGCACTTGAAAAAACTAAAAAACAGTTAAAAGGAAAAAACAACTCTGTATCTTTTGCTATCCAACAATTATGCAAATTTTTTTTTATAGAATAATAGAAGACTGCTGGAAAACATTTGGTAAAGAGAAGACTTAGATAATAATTTGACTGTAAAACTAAATTATATAAAGACATGCCACACATTAATTATTTTACATCAGCCACTTTCTGCAGACTAGAGCACATAGGTCTGACTGTGAAAGTACTAACACAGAGTCCCAACAGTCCTATTAGGAGACAAAAAAAGTGAGATCTGGTTAGGCTATTTTTTCATCTTAATACCACTGTCTGATCACTTTATCATTTTGAAAATAAAGCCCTTTAAGTGAAACAATACCACACTACTAGAATAAAGATTTCCAAAACTTCATGATCCTGATTCCCATCTGCCTCACCCCTCCGTAGTCATTTTGGCCTGCAAAACTTTATGATATTAATCTGGCAGATCATTATCCCTTCTTTGTATGAACATTAGTGTCCTCACTGAGATAAGAGGGTAAAATCGGGTCCAGGGGTCCTCTTTGTTTCTATTAGACGTTGGAAAGTGTGTATGTGTGCCTATGACTTTTGAAATGAAATGAACTGAAATGAACGCTGTAAATCGGGGGGCAAAGTTCTGCCCCTTTTTCTTCTATCCTTGCCACTCCCACTCTTCTCTGAGCTCTTTGGTTTCCTTTCTTTCCACAGCGTGTATTTTTATTCTCTGTTCTTATTTTTCTCTTCTTATTTCTTTCTCCATAGCTATCCTGCTCTTACCACTTAATACTGCAGTTGTTTGGAGTTATTTTGAAACTGGACAGTATACTCACTCTTACATCCCAATTTCATTTAGGACCCAACTTTGATCACCACAGAACCTGAACACTCCCTTGCCTTACAAGGGCTGAGGAATAGAGCCCAACTCTGCACGACTAAGGTATTGTCATAGGGACCTTTGTGTTTAAGCAATTATTTTATTTTTTTTTTTTTAAGGTTAGTTCATTTGTCATTTGAATTGTAATTTGTGTGAGAAATTTTATGGGCTGAAAATGGATAGAACACAAAGGATGACTGCTTCAGAGGACTGATTTTTCACAGCCCTCGCCTCTGTTGCGTACATCAGCACGCATCTTTTGTAATCAAATATATGAGATTCCTTTGAAGTATATCCCTGGTAAGTGGTATATAACTGGTAAGTGAGATAACCTGGGGCTTTTGGAATCCAGAGAGGTGGGAAGGCTTGAGGCAGGCTGATACACAGAGGCTGGGACAGAACTGGCCAGTCTGTGCCTCAAGCTGCATGTTGCTCTCTAAGTATTTAAATACCACTCCTGTGCTGGCTGGCATGGGGGCTGTGGCATAATCCCTGCCCTCAGAAGCAGTGACTCAGCAAGAGCTTCCAAGGCCAATTTTAGGAATTTCCTTGGCCTCTGCCTGTTTGTCTAGCAGAGCCCCATTCCTCAGGCAAACTGCAAGGCCATGTTATCATCAGCTGCCCTGAACCATTCCCACAGCCTCATTGCTCTGGAACAGGATAGGCGTCTTGAGGCTTTTAACAGAGGGAGGATTCTGATGAGGTGTTTGGAGAGCTGAGGATATCAGACATTATGGGAAAAGACTGTGAAATAGTCTGATAGGTTATGTTTTTAAATTACATCTTTTCCTCATCCACAGTAAATTTTTTCCAAGCCATATGATCCTCAAATTACCAATACAAATGGGAATACAATTAATAGCGGTGCCATATCTTTATAGGGAGCATCACATTTTTTGTGCCAGGAAGGCATGCCTTTTATTCTATTAAACTGAGCAAAAGTCTTCTCCTGGGCCTCGTCTTCTCTGCCTGGTGCCATCCTTTCAGGAATACATCATCATCAGAGTGCTTTGTCCCAGTGATGTATTACACTAATACATCTGTTGCTTTAATGATATATTAGTGTAATACCTTATCAGAGTGATGCATACCAATGATCTATTGCTCAAAAGGTGGTGCCATTCAGGAATGAAAGAATTCATGGACACAGTCAGTGTAATTATACAGATAAAAGCCGACATAGATTATGCTGGGAGCTGCTTTCATGGAACCACGAACACCAATACTATGCCAGCCTGTTTGGTGCCATTTTCTAGTGCCATTGCACTGGATTTGTAATGCTGAGGTTGTTACATCTCTTTTAAACCTTTTAAATATACTAAGAGCAACTACCATTAACCTTGGGTCACTGTGAAGCAGAATGTATCCAGTTACATTATTTTTACTGTATGGTAGTACAGTACTTACTTACCCGTAACCACATGAAACCAAGTAACATTAACCTCCAAATAGCCTGAAGAACACACTATATCTCATTATAATAATCTGGGCTTCATCCTTTGCCTGACTTTAATTATTGTCCATTCTCAAATATTTTTGATTACATGACAGTTGAATTACTTCAGCCTGTCATTAACTGTAGGCCTCTTTAATATCAACCTTCATTTTCTTTACCGTTACATTTTTTTCATTACTTTAGCCACTGAAAAACAGGTGAAGTCAGTCTCATTTACAGGGTTTTGTGTAGCATGTTAATTAAACATTTCAAAGCATCATCCAGAGATTGTGGCAAAAAAACCCCAAGTTCTAGATTCTATTTTTTAAACTTTTACTGTAAAGAAGGGGAAAAAATGTGAGCCGATAATATAAAAAACACTCAAAACTCAGATCTTTTTCCCCTCTGCCTTAACTCCCTCACTAATTGGGTCCAAGCTTCCTCACTAATTGGGTTTCCAAAGAGAAAGACAATCAGAACCACATTTTGCTTGTGGTAATTTAACTGAGGTATAACGTATTGATTAGCTTATTTACATTTCCTCTAAATATGCTTTACACCAAAGTATAAAGAATGTTGCAGAGGAGAAAATTAAGGCCTTCAACTTGTTTCAGTTCATCAGAGCAGGGAAAGGTATGTAGGTAACTCTAGAATTTTTGCCAAATAGTCCAGCACTAAACAATCAGTAACACAAATGAGGGAGAAAAGAACAGGTATAGTATTTATAGAATTTAAATACTGGGATTCTTCTTTCCTCTTCACTTTCTCTTCTGTTATCTTCAGCTTCACTGCTAGTGACAAGTATCATTTTAATTTGCAGCGAGGGTTGCTAAAGCAACTTTCAGGAATGTACTTAATCTGGTGGCAAACTGAATTCACAGAAGCCGTAATGGGGATATAGTGTGATGGATGCAGTACATCCTACTTGCTACATTCCTAATCCTCCAAGGTCACTCAGATGACATGTGACCTTCCAGTTTAGAAACTGCTGACCCAGATCTTTCTCCTGCCCCACGGGAGGATGGTATAATCTAGGAGCTCATGGGTGGGGCTGTGCTATCTGATCTCTGTCGGAGGTGGAAGCAGCCTGCTGGGAGGGCAATCCAGGAAGTATAGCTGCAGTGAAGAGAAGTTCCTTCAGCAAGAATCTGTGACAGATTTATTCAGATCAGGAAACCTGCAAGTTGCCCAATTGTGTCTTGGCAGGGTGGAGGGGAAAAGGCATCCTCTTTATCTGGCCTGAAAAACCATAAACCCCAGTAGGACCGACCTCCAGGGCCAGGCTATTCAATATTTTACCTGAAAGTATAATTGCTCAAGTCACTGTAGGAGGATGTTTGCAAACTTCCCTGCACTTCTCAGAGGAAACTGGTTGTTTCAATGAGTCTTTAGTAGGATTTATCAATCCTGAAAATCTGTAGTGGTGGGCCTGATCGTGGTGGGCCTAGTGTGCTTCTTGTGGAAGTCTGATCTGTGACAAAAGCCTTCCAGAGGGTGATTAGCAAACACAGCAGCAGCTAATTCTGATAAACTGCGGGTGAGCAAATAGACCTTTGTGTAACTTGCCTTGTGTGCTAAGCAATTGGAAGGGACAGATTTGGGATGGAGAGAGAGAGACTTAGCAGGTGGCCTTCTGACACTGTTGCTCTGCTTGTGTGCATCCTTACCGAGCTTCTGAGATACCATACACATTGACAGCTCATGACATGATGCGTTTTTAGGGTCACAACAGTCAGTAAGGTAGGGGGTGTGTTAGTCTTTTCTTGAGAGATGGGCATCTGCATGGAGAAGGAGAATAGAGTGAAATGCTTAATAGTGTACAACAGCCTAGGGAACTGCAGGCAAAGTGTGTGGTCTCAGCCAGCATGGCTCTAATGGCCATTCAGTCATAAGCAGCCCTTGTTTTCCCCTTTGGAGGTGCAGTTTGTAGGGTCTTTGGGAACCCATCTGAATGGTGAGTGACTCCAAGTTTTTGTTTTCCCGAGTTAATTTTAGCAACATCTGTTTTCCAGTCTTGTTCACTGTGTGCTACACAAATGCTTTTGCTAGTGTAGTGCAGAAAAGGAGGAATGATGGACAAGGTGGGTGGCAATTGCTTTGATTTGCTCACTCTGTACTGGCACTGAATATCAAACCACGCCATGTTACTGGACTGTGTCACACTGTGTATGGTGGCTTAGGACACAACATTCCTGTTAGTTAAATGTCATCCCTTTTATCCAAATGGCATTCCTTTTAGTTAAATAAATAATTGATTTTTAAAAGCTGGAGTTTGCCTTTAAGCTAGGTTTAGGAACCTACAAATTTGTTTTGAGCTGACCCAGTCTTTCAGTTCCCTCTGCAGTCCATGGAGAGACCACGGCTTCCCCAGAGAAATTCATCCTAACTTCCACAGCATGGGGAACAATTGCTTAACTCTCTCTTTTGACAGCAGGTAACCTAGAAATCTAGGTTACATTGAGTGACTGTCTCTCTATCATACTGAAGATTAGCAGAATTTGCATTTGTTATCTACTGCTTAAAACTCCCCAAGCCTTGTATCTTCCACTAATTTCAAAAAGTTTTGGAACAAAACCTGACACTACTGCATGTCTGAAACTCTGTCAATGGCAAAGTGGCTCGATGAAGTGGAATTGGTTTATGAGGAGAGAACTGTGAAGTGACACTCAACCTCTGGCAGGTTACTTGTGTTCCTCTGGCATGGTCCCCAGCAGAAGCTTAGTGTATCACCCTAAGTTTTGTGTTCTTGAATTAGAAAAAAATCCAACCTTAAAACAATAAGATTTCAAATCTGAACTGGAAAACAGTAATGCAGAAAGTGAAAACAGTAGGGAAGGGGGGGGAGGGGGGCCAGCCTGGGCATCAGAAATGGGCCAGCAGCCCTTTCATCTGGATCAGGAGAAGCTGAGTTTGCCTGGCAGTGTCTTAACACCTGGACTGCTAAGGTGGCTTAAGTGGCTACGGTGAAGGTATATGATTAATTCTGCTGACTCTGTTATGGGCAAATTGATTTCTGGCAAAGGGGTGGAAAGAGCAGCTGGGGCAGTAAAGTGGCTCAAACCTTGGAACAATTTGTTTTCGTGCATGAGAGCTGGAATCATCAGCCTCTATGAGCAAGACCTTAACTATGAGTAGATCAGTGAGGATTTTGTCACTGATTGAATTGGGACCAGGATTTCACTAATTCACGACTAATTGGTAATCACAGTAAGTAATTACTAATTATGGCAAATGTGCAACAGTTGTGCTGCTGCTTAGAGCTGAACTGTTTACTTCTGGGTTGGGGTTTTTTTTGGTGTTTCAGCATGGGAAGCAGGGCTCATAAATCCTTGTATTATTTACCTTTAAAAGGTGTGACTTAAAAAGTAGGATTTGGCTGATGACAATGGAGGCATGGAAGGACTGGTCAAATGAATGAAGGGTGAGTTCTTTCTTCTTAAGGCTCTCAGACACTGCTTGCTGACCTAAGTGTACTAAATAACTGAATAAATTATTTGTGGGTGCATACTCAGGTATGGTAGAAAAAGCTGATTATAAAAAGAACTTATAGTAGCAAAGGATTTTTCTGTAAAATGCTGGCGTTATGTCAGTGGTAAATACATGTATTCTTATCTCATGTTGATGTGACAGCCATTTCTGTTTATAGATACTTCTTGAGGAGATTTTTTTTCCTTTTTTTCAGAATAGATCTCTTCTGTCCCCAGTCTAGCTGGTTTCTAGAGAGCTATGATCTTCAGTGAAAGATGTATGAGCCTAGAAAACAAGCTGACAGAACTGGTGGCTTTATCAGGACCATTGAAAAGAAACTCAAATTTTAAATTTATGCCTATTAAGAAGTCTGGGGAAAAGCTGGTTTTCATTTGAAAAAAATACTGTAGAACAGAAAGGTACTTGGTAGGATTTCAACATCAGGGTTTGATCCTCTGTTTTCCCTAGCACCCACTCCTGGAGGGGGGAGTAAAGAAATAAAAATAGCTGGGGTGTTCCAACAAAGGGAGGAAAAATAATACTTTGATCAGCTACACCTGTGAGTCTTGGTCAGTGGATTAGCAGCCTGGCTACCACCTGAGTGTGATAGAATTAATCCTGGCTTCCCTCAGAATGAAACTCTTGTGTGGAAAGGCAGAGAGTCTGGTGGCCAGGAGAATTTCCCTGAAAGAAGATGCAGACTAAGACAGACTGACAGGAAGGTAGCTGAAGGCTAACAGCAAAATTCAGTTATTTTAGTTCCTTAACACTTTTCCTATACCTTTACAGCCCATTTCCATCAAATACCCAGGGAGTCTTATTACTATGTCTCTTCTACAAAAATAAACTGAGCTGTTGGATGTGGTGGTGGGGAGGATGTCCACACTCTTCTGCTTGCCCAAACTGTGTTCAGGGACTAGTGTCTAACAGTTTTAAAGAAAAAAAAATAAAAAGCCAAAACCCAAACCTACCTGGCCTCCTTCCCCCCAGCCTAAACCTTACCTACATCTATGACTGCAATTAAGGGGAAAAAGCCTCAGCTGCTTTTTGGCCCTGGAAGCACCTACACTTAACTTTCGTTGTTAAAAGTTCTCTGAATTCCAACTGAGACTGAACCACATAGCACACAGTTTGACCAGTGAGTGTTGCTACTCTTTTCTTCCAAAGCAAAGGAGCAGATGAGAAGGGAAGAAGCTAAAAGAAAGGTTGATGACACACAGACCTTCATACTGCAGACATCTGCTTAGTGAGCCCCAGGATACAGGTAAGCTAAGCTCAGTTTCTTTCTTGAAGGAAAATGTGCATGTATTACCTGATAATTTGGCTCTGTCGGATGGGGAAGCTTATTGAGGAAAATGCATAAACAACTAATAAAAGTAATACCCATTTTCTGCCAGCCCTAGGCAACTTCTTAGTGTGTGGTTGGGTCACAGCTATGGTTTTGAGCCACCTGCAGTCATGAGCTATGTGGGGACTTCAGTGGCTTAACACAATTCTGGATTCTGCCCTAGAGGCGAGACTACAAAAAGTTCCATTTTTTAAACCAATTTCTTCTGGGTTTGTGCCTTATGTGATGCTTTCTCTCACATCTAAATGTGACTGCATCAGCAATGCTACTGCTATGACCAACTTAAAATCAAATGAACAAGTAGAAAGGGCAGACCTGAGGTCAGTGGTAAAAGTACCAATTTTCTAGATGCTCAGTACATGGTCATCAAAAAATATAACAAAAATGGTAGAACTAAAACAAGTGAGTATTAACAACTGAAAACTTGGCTTCTAAATCCAGAATGAATTGGCAGAGCGACTCCTTTATTTCCAGTATATGTTCTCCAATTCAGAACTTTGAAAACCCTCTGGTTTAGGATTGTGTAGACTATCACAGGCTGTTGAGTTACAATGGCATAATGAGGTAGCTGACTGCATGTTTTTCTCCTCTCTGGCATATTTGAAGTGAAAGAAAGGTATTTTAGTGTAACACATTGTATTTGCCATTACAACAGTTGAAGAGGGTGTGCAAGAACAGTTAAGGAAGCTGATGAGCAGCAACTTATTAAGCCACAACTGCATACCATCTGGAGTCATCTTTATCCTAACTTTTGTGTTTACCTCTTTCTCTGACACTGCTATAGAGTGTGTGCATTTTTGCAGCAGTTGTTGCTGGTGGGTAGGAACATTCATGAATGCCTTGTGAAGAAGGTCTGGGATAGAAATTGCAGTATCAGAAAGCTTGATTTGGAAGCTGAATGGTTAAGAGCGTTAGCATTTACACATTTGACTGTTTTGAGATTAATGGGTGAAATTCATAACTCCTCCAGAGTCGTATTCACATCCTCTGCATTAATAACGAGCCATTCCACAGCTACACCCACATAAAAATGGCCCAGGTGAAAGCTACTGCTCAAGTAGCAGATCTTGTAGGATATTGAACTGGGAAAGCTTCTGAAATGGGCAGGTGTCAAAGGACAGACAGCAGCTTTGGCTCACCAACAATCAGAGTATGTGGAGAGACTTTAAAAGTGCAGATAGATATGCTATTCCACTATGTCATTTTCTTTAAAACATTGCTATCTATGATGTAGTTTTAATTAAGCAAAAGGGAAAAGTTGGCTGCTAAACATAATATCTTTGGGCTCGTGCTCAGGCACAAATTGAGCCATGCAAATACACAGCCAACCAGCTTGGTTAGCTCTAAGGTGGCATTGATGAAATCTTCTGGTTTGTTGTTGAGTTTTTGGGTGTTTTTACCCCCTAATTCTTATGTTAGTTTTATTCAAAAGCTGACATTACTGTGTGGTAGCAAAAGGCCTGCCTGAAGTTTTGCTTTAATCATCTAATTTTCAGTGATTTAGCATATTTACCTTCGAGGAGCAGAAACAGTAGTGCCACAGACTGTTGCACGTGTTTCCGGGGGACTTGGTCGGCTTGGGGTTTTTTTTAACGGCACTTCTTTTAAATACAAAGGAAACAAAGCATTTCCTTTGTGCTGAGCGTGGTTCCATCCAAAGCATGTAAAGAGTCACTCTGTAGGAACCGGAGATAAGGACAGAAGCGAGGAAAGCTTAAGTTAGGGCCGGAATTGTCTCAGTAGGCTCCAATATCGCAACAGAGTGGGGCAAACGCATCCTTAAACTCGCTGCCTGTTGGTGTATGACAGCGAGGTGGTTTCGGCCCCTTCATGCATCCGCGTCCCGTCCCGATGCAGAGCGGCCACGGGGCGCCCACTCAGGGCGGCTCGTACCGCCGGGCGGGGATGCGCTCCGGGAACAGCTGGAGCGCGGCTCCCCCCGCGCCGGCCGCTCCCTGCAGCCCGCGGGGAGCGGAGCGGGGAGAGACGGGAGCCCGCTGCCGCCCTCCGCTCTGAACGGCAAAGACACACGCTCCCCCCAAACCTCGGGAAAGGCACCCGCAGAGCCAAGGGAGTGGCACTGCTCTGGGTGCCCTGTCTCTGCTTGCCTGGTCCCAGTCTCCCCCCCCCCACCCCCCCCCCCCCCGCGGGGGGGGGGGGGGCGCGGGGGCGGTCTCAGCAGGCAGCCGGCTGATGGAATGGCGAGCTTGTCCTTGCTTAGAGAGATGCAAAAATTACTTAATTCGTGAAGGATTTTTTTATTCCTGCACCAATAAATAAGTCACTCTTATCTTCAGTATTGTTAACCTTATCACTAGGAAACAAGTATTGGCCTGTAACCTAACCTTTCTGCATTGGTGACTTTGCCATCCTCTGTGTATCAGCACGGCCTTTTTCCTCAGCAGACTTTCTGCCTTTTGGGAACAGGATTTTGGGTAGAGGTCCTGTCTTAAAGTGCTAGTGTGCAAGGCCTGAAAAGGTGCCTGGTTTTGAGCTGTGAGCCATGAAAGAAGTACTTCCCTTTCAAGTGCCTGCTAGCATAGGTGCCTCAGCCTGGGGTCTGAGCAGGTACAATCCCTTAAGACAGGCTTCTAAAGGCCTGTTTCTTTAATTTTTTTTTTCTTTCCTAACCCTATGGCAAAATCATGTGTTCCCACTTTGTCTATAAGATGGCTTTACTGTGCCAGTAAAAACCTGAAGCTCGGCTGTACAGTGAGCAGCTAAAAAGAATGACACTCAGTCACAGTATGGGAAGCCTTGCTGGAGACAGTGTCACTGAGATAATGGGAGACTTTAACAGGGCCTGGAAAGGAGCAATTTGTCAGAGAAGGTCAGCTTGAAAAGTATGGTCAACCGGTTTGAAAGACACTGAAAGTCAAAAAAAATCTGTGTCTTGGTTTTGGAGACAAAACTTCAGGAGGAAACACTCTGGAGTGTCTCCTCCAAAGGGAAAAGGGCCTCCCCTTTTCTTCCACCAATGAGACAAGTGGGTCACAGCAAGTGAAAGTGGGAAAAAGAAACCAAACTGTTTATTAGCACACAAACAAAACAGGGTAGAACAGGGGAAAAAAACCCCTCAAAATACAACAAATTCCTGGAGAGGGAACAGACACGTGGGCTTGGATCAGCTTGGGGCCACCCTGCGGGCTGACCAGGGCTGCCCCCACAGGCTCTCTGGACCAGTGAGGAGGGAAGGGAGGCAGTGAGGCAAGGGGAAGGGAAAAAAGAGCAAGAAAAAGACCCAACAGAACCTTTTCCCAGCTAGCTGGAACACAAAGAAAACCCAGAAAAGCAGCACAGAGCTCCCAGCGCACTCCCTCTGGAGCCCCTGGAGCCCTTGGGCTGAACCATTCAACTGCCCCCTCGGGCTGTGGCTCCAGCCCCCGGGTCCATCTTACATGCACAGCGTCCTTGGGCATTGAGAGGATGGTTAAGGAATAAAGCAGCTTCATAATGTCACCCCAGGACATCTTTATAATACAGGAAGTTGCTGAAGGCATGGCAGTTTGGAGGTGGGAAAGATTTTGGTAAGAATGATTGACTTTTAGTAACAAATTAAACTAGGAGTTTTGAATTGGATAGGATGGTCAATCAGAGGAAGAATATAAAGCTTAGATGTTCAGGGAGGTTAGAACAATGTTCTGGGCTAGGGTGAAGGGGAGGGATGTGCCTCAGTTGTAAAGATAAAATGGGAGAAACAGGGAGATGTGAAGAACTGGGTGAGGCAGTAGTTCAGAGGTAACTTGGGGAAGAGAGAGGGACCCTAAGCTTAAAATGTGCATAAATTAGGTATTCTCTCTTATTATATGGTGGTGTGACGATTTCAGCCAGATAAAACATTTGAGCTGTCAAGCCAGAAGTCTTCAGACTTTCCTTGCAACCTAAAATATCTTCATCTTTTTAGCTTCATTTGGGTGGGGTTTGGGTGATGTTTTAGTTTAGTTTTTTTTGTTGTTTCTTATTTTTGAACCCTGGAGTATCTAGCTCCCAGTAACTTTTTGGACTTAGTTATTTTATGGTAACTCAGAGGCACTGAGTGCATAGAGCAGGACCTTTGGTAAAAGCCCACGTGTTGTGAAGTTCTCCAACAATGTCAGCAGTGGAGGGGGACAGTCTTCGTACTTTTATATTCTCCAGTGAAGAGTGTTATGCGTTCTCAACATTTTTAATAAGTTGGTTAAGAGCTATGGAAGGGAGAGAAGTCTGACATAGTATCACAGCTGTGGGGACTGGAGGGTTGTATGAATCATATAAGCCTGGTAAACCCTGGACAGGAGAGTTTCTCTACTCCACTGTGCAGATGTTTTCTTTTTTTACACTAGAAGACCAGAAAGGTGTTCCACACTTTCTTCCTAATCTCAGCTCCATTGTGGTACCCTCTCCAATGCTGTTTTCTCTTGGAAAGCTGCTCTTGAGTATCTTTTTGGCCCACTTCCTAATTGTTTTGCTACTCAGAAGATGATTTTAAAGCCCCCGATTTTGCTTTTTTCCCCCATGTAAATGAAAGCATCACAGTGTTTCCCTTCTGAGTTGACATGATCCAGCTCTTGTAGGGTTCACAAGGCAACCAAAATATTTTGTTTCTGATGGACACTGTTCCTGGCATGTTGGGGGAGAGTCCACCTAGCTTAATGGTTGAGACCAAGAAGGCTTACTCATTGTTTTATAAGCTGCCATTCAACATATTAGAATGACTAAACCCTCCAAACTTTCATTAAGATTTCCAAGAAAACCCAACAATAACATCTTGAATCTTGCACAAGTCTATGGCCTTGCTGGACCTCTTCTCTAAAAGTCATTCACCTTGATTTTTCCCTTTTATCCTCTGCTTGATGACCTTCACAAGACTAAGTGGGAGATCTGTACCTTCTCTGGCTAGGCAGGGGATATTTCCTGTTCAGGCTCCTACCTGCTTCTATTGATTCTGGCTTGTGCAACATCCTCCATGTAGGAAATATGGAAAAAGTACTCCTCCCTTTAAGAACATTTCATCTTCTCTCTTCCCCTCTTTCTTCTTTAATACAAAAAATGTGGAAATTTTTTGTTGGGAGGGGGACAAAGAGATACACAAAGAGATAGACTAGAAAGTATTTGAGTAAATCCGTGTATTCTTCCATTTTCAGACCCTCGATTCTTCATTCGTACAGTTGCTTTTTGAGGAGGGAAACACACAGAGGGGCAACCCCCGTGCCCCACAACTCCTTCATTTGTTTGTTGCTCCAGCTGGGGGAAAAGAAGTGCGTGAGAGCGTGTTCCCTGGGACCGTGACTCCATCTGCAGGCAGGAGCACGCCACTCGCTGCCAAGAGCCACCACGACCTCCTTGCAGCGTTGAGCCCCTTAGGTCTTGAGTGACACTGCTGAAGTCCCCCGGTGTTTCTCAGTGCGCAGCAGTGTCTATCCCTCCCAAAAGCTCAATGAGAATAAGAGTAATAAATAGTCAAATTATATGGGTACCTCATGAATTTTACTTCCATGACCTGGGCACCTTTAGAGCAAGCAGCCAACACATATGAGGGGATTATATGGGTAAATTTGTGTGCTTACTGGTGAAAGAGAGCATAGCACTAAGGAAGTATGGCCGCAGGTTAGCGAGAAAAGCAATTAAATCCTGTGGCCACAGCACCTACATGTCAGGGATGTGTTGATGATAATGGTTTGCTGGGAACCGCAGCCTTAAAATTCTACATCTAGCTTTGTTGGTGAACTACCACAGGCAGAGTGCATGTCCCCAACTGAAACATGGAGGTAATGATGCCTTGCAAACGTCTAAGAAAAAGGCAGCCAACTTTCAGTGCTTGCATTTTAGAGGGATTAAAAATACAGTCACTCTTCTACCTGCTCTGTAGTTATAAGTTCATTTATGTAATGTTTTATATAATCTTCAGGGTAGGAGCCATACTGAGGGAAGAAGAGTGAGGGAGTAGAACACCAACCATGGTTTTGGAATGATTAATTAATGTTTTCCATTAAGTAGCTCATAAACCAGTAACAATTCTAAGAATAAGTATTTGGACATTAAAGAGTTCTGGATATCATAAGAGTGGTTTTCATGAAGAGTCCTGGTAGCTAAAAAAGCCTAGTGGAATATTTGTGTTCTGTAAACTGCTTCCATAAAATCAGATGTGAATACCATGTTTAGGGAACAGTAAATGCTCACATTACAACACTTTCACTTATATTGGGAGAGTCCTCTTAAGATCATCTAATCCAGCCTCAGTGCTCAAACAGGGTAAGCTAAGGTGTTCAGGCAACCTCTCTGGTCAACCTGTGCCAAGTGTTTGACTCTCCTAATGGTAAAAAACCAATAAAAATCATGTTGTTGTGTTCAGATGGAATATTGGTGTTGTGTTGTTTGATTGGTTTGGGGATGTTGCTTTGGTTTTGCTTTTGCTTTTTTTTTTTTTTCGTTTTGTGCCCCTTTCCTCTTATCCTGGTGATGGACACTGCTGATAAGAGTCTGCCTCCTTCAACCTCTTTCCCATCCATCAGACATTTGTACAAATGGATGAGATCCCCCCAAACCTTCCCTTCTCCAGGCCAGACAGTCTCAGCTTTTCAGCCTCTCCTCATACAGTAGATGCTCCGGTCCCTTAATCATCTTTGTGGCCCTGTACTGGACTCGCTCCAGTACGTCCAGATCTTTCTTGTGCCAGAGAGCCCTGAATGAGATGCAGCATTCCAGGTGCAGCCTCACCAGCACCGAGTAGAGGTGCAGGATCACTTCCCTCAGCCTGCTGGCAACTGTCTTCCTCCTGGTGCCCTTCTTGGCTACAAGGGTGCATTGCTGGCTTGTGGCCACCTTCTTGTTTACCAGGATCCCAAGGTCCTTCTTGGAAAAGCTGCTTTCCAGCTGGTTGATGCCAAGGATATGCTGGTGCCCAGGGCTATTCCTTGTTACACTGCATTTCCTCTTTTGAACTTCGGGACATTCCTCTGCCCACTTCTGTAGAGGTAGTACTTCTGAAAGGTGGCAACCATCTGGTGTTATCAGCCACTCCTTCCAGTTTTATATCATTTGCAAACTTGTTGAGGATGCAATCCCTATCTTTTTTATGTGGAAATGAAAGCTGCTTCCCTCCAGGTATTACCACTTCTCCTTTTTTCCTATTCATGAAGTTTAGTGCCACTCTGTGGGATTTTTCACTATTATTACTCTATTTCTTTTGGACAAATAATTTGCATCTTACTTGAAAACAGTGGGTGGCCTTAGAGTTGCTGAAAAGTAGGCACTAGAAACAGTATTTCCATCAGTGTTTGCAGGGGTTGAGGAAGCTAGTCTTTATTCCTAATATCTCAAAAGACAAATTACCTTTTCCTGTGTGTTGTACAGCCCGATGGGGAAGTGCCAATGCAAGGAGAAATTTCCTACAGGCTGCATGACTTCATGCTCAGCAGGCTGACTTGCAGCCCAAACCCTTCTGCCTGCCAGTAGGTGAGGGCTGATTACTGAGAACGTGCAGTATGGTCAAGCATAGCTGAATTCTCTGTGGAATTCATCACACCAGGCAGATGAATTCTACTACAAGCTTGATCCTCCACATGGTCCTTCCCTCCCTTATCCTAATGGATTTCTTTTCCTTGGGAATGTAAAATCTCAGCACCACCATATTTTCTTGTCTCCCAAATGCCCTTCTATCTCACCCTTCTTTAAGCTGTTCAGATATTCCAAAGAGGGCCTGGTTGGCATCAGTACCACTGACATGCCCCTCTGTGCCTGCTTTCCTCCTGCTGTGTCTCTGATAAGGTGCTGTGTGTGAAAGATGAGTTTGGTGAATGCACGGTCCTAGATGGTAGCGGAGCTCCTTGGGGTCTTGTCAGCTCTCATGGTCCAGTGCAGTCTCAGTATTACTCTAGTGATTTAACAATAGAAAACTAGCTAGTTGATTGAGAAACCAGAATTGATTTCCCTGAGGAATTCGCCACCTTGCTGGTGCAGCAGAGACGCTGCCTTTCAATGTAAATGTAACAAGGTGTTTAAAAACTTGGACACACTTCCATTTAGCAAACAGCTGTGGCTTAAAATGCTGTTGCCTTGCTACTTAACGAAGCTGCAAGACTTCTCTGAAGTAGACAGGAGGCCAAATACATTCTGTTTTGCCAGTTTGGGGGGTGGTTTTTCTAGGAGGGGGTAAGGCCTTAAAACCATGGCAGGTGTTTGATACTAAGGCTGTGCCTAAATCTTCAGTTAACCAGCCACCAGCAAACTATTAAGCAGAAGCAAAATGAGAGAGAGAATTGTCTGGGTCTCACTCTGATTTACCTTAGACCATTCTTAGGGTGGGGTAAAGTTATAGATTTCAATGTACTTAAATGTACAATGTAAAATTATGCAAAAAGATCAGGATTGGAGCAGATAATTATCCTTCTTTATTTCCACATTTGTAACTGCAGTAGCCCTGAGCTAAGTGTTCCAGTCCTCAATTGACTAAACAAATTCTTTTCATCAGCTCAGAAATTGCTTAGTGTTTTATGTTGTAAAATATTAATTTATTTTTTCTATATTTAATCTGTACTGGGTAAGATGTTGCTCACTCAGACTTGAGGGAGAAATACTGCATTTCAGGTATCTATAGGCCTAACTCAAATAGTCCTAGGGTCAAGTGAGTGGTTGGTTGTTGTTTTTTGGTTGGTTTGGGGGGGTTTGTTTTTTGAAAAATAGGCTTACACTAAAGGGACGTGAAAGGGTGATATATAATAGATTATATGTAATTATATAAAAATATCATTCTTTACATAATTATGAAATTGAAAAGCCAACTGCAGTTATGGTAAAATAAGAATCGTGAAACTCTTTGGTAGCTCTGAAGAAGCATCCTATAGTATTTAAGTAGCAACAAAATTATATGGACATTAATGTGTGGTCCCTCTTCAGACATACAGACAATGTATTTCTGGCCTGTGAAATCTAGGATTATGTATCCACATGGGTTTAAGGCCACCAGCCTTACAGTGTTGGGGTTTTTTTTGAATTGAAATTAGAAGCTATATCATCTTTCCTTGGTAGTGTGCTATTCTAACAGCTGAAAAATATAAACACCATGGTTTTTCTGAAGAAGTATTAATGTGTTAAATTTGCACCTCAACTAGAAGCATCTTGTGCTAAAGTTTGTTATGAAGTGATGATGGCTAGTTAGTTTGCCAGGATTTAGACAAGATTCTGAAAAAACCGGTTGTGTTTTAGCAAAGAGGCATAGGTCATATTGCACTCTTCCTCCTTGATGCCTCTCCATTTGGAGGCTTTGTGACTGTAGTGGAATTCTTGGTCTTAAAGTACATTTGTGATTCAATATGCTCTCTGCAAGAGTTCTTGCCTAGAAGTGGCTGTGGGCCTTTCATTTTAAGAAAGGTTAAAAACTTTGCAGAAGGAGAATTTGGTTGTCTTTTAAAAAAGCTAAAGCCTATGTGTCATTTAGGATCTGCTGGTTATGCAACTGCATCTCCCACTTGGTAATTGTTATCTGTCCCAGGATGATACTCATCAGACAGCAATGGCTTCTGATTATTGCTCATTGACCTTTGTGGGGTTGGTTGGTGGCCTTGCCAGTCACTAACTTGTCATTATTAATTATTCTTACAAACCTATTACTTGATGTCATTTGTTTATGGAGCAATCGCAAACATGGATGATGGTATCTATGAGCTGTTGTCCTATGGACTTGTTCATCCCATTGTGTTTGCCTTTCAAATGCTTAGGAGCAAAGAGAAGTTTGTAATCAAGTGTTGTTTGAAGGACTGATTCGTAGTTACTGCTGAGCATGGAAATATTGGCATAAATTAAAACTAGAGGAGTTTATGCTGTTACAGGTAATGGCCAACACATGTGAGAGAGATGTTAATTTCAATTTAAAATTGGTGGGCCTCATCTTACATATTGAAGATACAGAGGCTATAGAAGGTATTTGCCTACGGTCAACAGAAGATTAATCCAAAGATAGGAGTAACTTTAGAAAGAGCCTATGCAGCCTGAATAACTCTCCTCTGCATGCTCAGGGACACACACAACTGACCTGGCCACCATTTTGGTAGGCTGTACTTAAAGCAGAAGTGGCCATAGTTTGGTTTGAGAGGGCCCAGGAACTGGTTAAAATGGTCTTATTTTTCCACTCAGTACACTTCTTTAAAAAAATCTGACCCTGGGAACAGGACTCTTTAAAGTTTCAAAGAATAAAGCAAGGATGCCAGGTAATTTTTAAATTTCTGTTTAGCAACCTTTTCAAGTATTTGGTACATTGCATAAAGACGGTTTGGATGCTAGATACCCTGCAAAGGTTTTAGGAATGTTACATCATTTATTACTGTTTAAAACCTTATTTACTCAATTCGTTTCATTTTTCTCATGTGTAAGCGAACAAAATATTTACTTTGTTCGAAAGTGGTTTCTGGAGCTGAACTTAATTCATATGTGTAACTAGGTTTGATGTTTGGAAGGTGCCATACAATCATTACTTATTAATAGCAGGACCTGCAGAAGCAATGCATTATTTATATTATGTTATCTGTGGAAGACTTGAAACTATTTTCTTGTGTTTGGACAAAAAAATGTTCAAAAGTGTGGTCAGCTGACTTAATTCTTTTTTTTTGTGCTATACCACCAAACACAACATGGAAGATTATTTTTTAGATGGTGTTATGCCCTTAGTAACCTCCCTTAAATCAATGTGTAAAATAGTGGAAGTGAGGACTGCTGTGCCTATGGTTTCAGTGGGAAGGCTGGATACTATCTATTGACAAGGACAATATCTGAAGTAATGCACTTAGCCAGGATAGAGCTGAAGAACCAAGTTATTCCCAAAGAGTATTTCCAGGTGTGGGGTTAGAAACTGTTCAAAGCTAAAGTGTATGAAGTTTCTCCCTGATAATTCATTCGAGCATTGGGATTTCTTTCACTGCAGAACACGCTTAAGGCTTGGCCCACTAAACTCCTAGGAAAACTGTTAGGATGTCTGTGGAAGCCAAGGTCACCCTCAGAGAGATTTAAGGCTGCTCTGCTGTGTGCCAGTCCCCATGGCCCTTTCAGAGAGCTGTGTTCCCATGGTGCCTCTTTGCTGCAGCCACCTCAACTCCGCTAAAGGGGGTTTCAAATGATGGAGGGGAAAAAAACCCGCACAGCACATTGTAAATTAATGCTGACAATGTCAACATTAATTTATGCCAGAAATGCATGAGGAATAGAGGGTGGAAAGAGTGATAGTGAAGAACACGGTATTTCATGTGTCCTGTTCTCCTAGAGCACCTAGGGAAGGGCTGCCACAGCAGTGGTGGGTCATAGCACAGAGCCAGTACTCTTTCCCTCTCTGAAATGGCCACTTTGTGGCCTCCTGCACAGACATTCGGTCATCAGATCATTCGGTTGCTGCTCACAAAGCTGGCTTAGTTCAGCACAGTTGCCATTAGAATGTATTGAAAAAATAAGTAATCTGGTCTAGCACTGCAACTCCTACAGTGAACGAAGTTCTGTTGCTAGTCCCAGGCGTGTTGAAATTGAGGTTTGTGAGCAATAGCGAAGAATGCTTCTGATATTTTTGGTTAGCACTACTAACGCTGTAGAAATCTTCAAAACCAACATAAACTGGAGAACTGAGGGAAAAGACAGGACCTAAATATTCTGAGGGAATTCTGGCTCTGGTACTCTTGGTCATGAGTAAGTGTAAGGCAGCAGTTTGGACTCATCCCTACCTCCAGAAATCTCCAGTACTGACAGTTATACACTTTGGTTTTACCTCTGGATTAAAAATAAATAAACCTCTCAATGAAAATGAAGTATTTTAACTGTATTGTATGAAATGATAAACCAGCTGAAGCAAGGAGGAATCCGTTTTGTCTCAGTAGATGTGTACCCTGTACACGTGGTTTCAAAACTCAGAATTACATAGGCATGTTAGTGAACCTGGGATTGTCATATATGTAATCTTTTAAATCCTATTTAGATTCTTTTCCTTTTGAAAGGCTCATTGTGGCTGTAAAATGGGTATAAGATTATGTGAAACCATTCTAAATTGAGGTGATTAAGAGTTAAAGCTGACTGTTTTAAAATATTTAGGTTGCAGATTTGGTGTTTTGTATTTTCCTAGGCAGCTGTTTATTTTTAAAAAATTGAAGTTAGGATAAAAAATAATGTGATAAGATGATGAGTCAGGTTGTCAAAAGCCAAAAAATTCTAACAGGTATACCTGCTAGAATAATGCATATTTTTATTTTTGCAACATCTGACTCACGATTTTGATTATGTATTCTGCTAAGTTCAAAGTTTTCTTACACAAAGAGAGCTATATGAAACAACCATGCTTCAAATAATTTTACTTCAATTGTAGTAACAGGTTTTGGAGTTTAAATCATTAACAACCTCTGTGTGAACTTTTATCCAAATGACTGTAAGTCACAAAGAGAGCACTTCTCTTTCACGGAGTACCTTTTGTGCTTTAGTGAGACCCAATCGCTCTTCTATTTTTTTTTCCCCACCTTCATGTCTGTCTTTGAAGAAAGATGTGTGATTTGTGAAGTAATGAGAGTATGTATCAGTTAATGAAAGCTGCTATCCTGGCTTCATAATGCACACTGGAATTACTTCAGGATAAAGCTTCATATACCTGCATTACAGCAGGGGAAAAAAAAAAAAGTAAATTTCAGAAGTCCAGATTGCTTTATGCACTGTAGAAGTATCATGTAGCAGTTAAATCAACCATTAGGGGTGACCTAATCTTGATTTCCTCCCCCCTCCACACACACACACACACACACACACACACTCTCAGGGAGTTGTGATTTTCATGCTGCCTGTATTCTTTCCACATTTTAAAACTTGCACTAGAAATTGTCAGAATACCAACTTGCCCACCTTTCTTTCTGGCTTATTTTGGGTGCTTGTTTTGGCCTGGAGAGAGCTGTGTATAAAGCAGCCTCTCCCTCCCACACTGAAGTTCGGCTGTAGAAAGCCCCTTCGGCCCCTGTGCTTTGTGAAGGGATAGCTGACCCCATCCAAGAAATTCTATGGGGTCCGCTTTGCACCACCACAATTAATTTTTGTTTTCTAACACAGGAAGACAAAACGCCTTAATTAAAAAAAACAACAAAAAAAAGGGTTGATATTATTATTTTCCTTCCCACCACAAACGAGGGGATTACAGTGCGAATGGTCGAGACCCACAAATTCAAACACACACCTTTTTTTGTTTTGTTTTTTTAAAATTTTTAGAATTTCTATATATATATATGTGTGTGTGTGTGTGTATATATATATATATATTTTTTTTTTTTTTTAAGAGCAGATTAGCAGCGGGTGCAGGACCGGGGCAGCGCATCCTCCGCTGCCGCGCAGCGCCGCGCCCGGAGCCCGCGGGGAGCGGGGGCACCGTCCCCTGTGCTCCGGCGGGGCGCGCGTGTCTGTGCGTGTGTCTGTGCGTGTGCCCGCCCGCCGGGGCTGTGCGGGGGTGTGTGCGGTGTCCCTGCCCGCCCGCGGGCGCGCCGGGAGCGCCGCCGCCGCCGCTGCCCTTTGATCCCGGCGTTAGTGTTAGTTAGGGGCCGGGAGGAGCGCGGGGCGCAGCCCTCGGCACCGCCGCGCCAGCCCTCGCCCCGGCACGGCGCCCGGCGCCCGCCCGCCCGCCGGGAACACATCCCCGGCCGCTGAGGGATACTGCGACCGGGGACAAGCCAGGTGCACGGCGGGGGTGCGGGGGGGGGGGGGGGGGGGGGGGGGGGGGGAGAGGAAAAGAAAGAGAGAGGGGAGAGGGAGCCCTTCGCGGTGGCTCCGAGAAAACCGGCTTCAAGCCCCCTTTCCCCCGGCGAAGAGGGAAAACCCGCCCCGGTTAGCAGCTCCCCCGGGGGCCCCGGCTTTGTGCCTGTCCGTGCCCCCCCCTCCCGGTCTTATTTGATCTCCCGTTAAACCAAGGAGGAGAATGTGAAAAAAGGGGGAAAATGCCCAGGAGGAAGCAGGAGCAGCCCAAGCGCCTCTCTTCACGTAAGTGCCCCCTCTTTTTGCCATTTTCTCCTTCCTCCTCTCCCCGTCTCCTTCCCCTCTGCAGCCGCCTCCGTCGTTTCGTGCATTAGTTTAGGGTTACAGAGGTGAAACTGACAAAGACACAGCCTGGGTTATTCCTCTTTTAGGTCTGAGCTAAGGCAGCCATGTTGGTGATGAACAGCCTTGTGCCCTTTTAATTTTTCCTCTCTCTCCTTTCCCCCCTTCTTTCTTCGCGTCTCTCGCCCTTTCCTCCCTCTCCCTCCCCTCGCCCGTGATTGTGCATTTGTGCTAAGGGGGGGTGGAGGGGGGGGGCGGTGTGGGTTTCTCTTTGGGGCCGGAGGGAGGGGGGTCTGTTTTATTCGGGTGGGGAGGGGGGCTAAGCACGGGAGGGGAGGGCGGCGAGAGGGGAAGCGGCTGCTGGCGTCTTGTGCGGAACCAGCCGAGAGGTCCGTCCCCGGCTAAAGGTTGCGGCGGGGCTGGGCGGCCCGGGAGCGGGGGGTAGGCGGGCAGCGGCCGCGGAGGGGGCCGGCGGGGCACCCCACACCGACCCCAGGGCCACCCCGGAGGGGGCTGTGGCCGCCGGCGGCGGCGTGGGAGGGGGCGGCGGGGAGGCAGACCGTGGCAGGCGAGGTCCCTGCAGAGCAGGGAGAGGAGGCGGCGGCGGGCTCCGGGCTCCTCCTGGCCGCAGTGAAATGAAGGGTCAGGCGAGCCAGGCGAGACTCAGGCTTCGGCGGCGCTGCCCCAGACGAGAGCAGCAGAGCACAGGGCTAAAGTGCATCCGATCCTCCGCCCGCGGGCACCCCTTGCGCTCGCACACACACACATCCCCTGACACGGCTCACCCTGCCCTGCTCCTGATCGCTCCCTCCCCCCTCGCTGCCTGTTTTCTCCCCTCTTTGCAAAACAGTTAACTTTTCTCCCGCTCCCTCTCCCCCTCTCCTTGTATTCAGCGCTCGGCAGCTATTGAGAGGGAGGCGGAGAGGAGGGGAAGGGACCTAAAAATACCGTGCCCCTGCATGGCCCCAGGGCTGGTTTTAGGAGAGAGCGGGGTGGATGGAGGGGTCATTTATCTGTCCCCGACACATCTGCTCGGAGTGTGCCTGCAGCCCCTGCACGCCGAGCTCAGGGCAGGGCGAGAGCTGAGCCGCCGATGCCGGAGCCGGGCTCGGTCACCGGGAGTTCACCGGGGCGGCTCCTGCCCCTGCCCGCGGGGCGCCGCTGCGGGCGGAGCGCGGCCCGGCCCCCGCTCCGCTCTGCGGGCAGAGGGGCTGGGGCAGCGCTCCCCGCGCCCTTCCCGTACCGACACACGGGTCGGGATGGGGGATGTGGGCGCTGGGGGCGAGAGGGCGGCACTTGCAGCCCCGCAAAGATTTGTCTCCCTTTTTCTTTTCCTGCCGACTCGAGGCAAGGGCTTGAGTTG
>NW_024582059.1:17338982-17483141 GCF_017639235.1 Corvus kubaryi | reverse complement strand
AGAAGCCCCGCGGGGCTCCCGGGGCGGGCGGAGGCGGCGGGGCCGCGCCGGGCTGGCGGCTGACCTTGCCCTCGCCCCCGCCCCGGCGCGCTGCCCTCCGCCCGCCCCTGGGGCTGACATCAAACCTGGGCTCCATCTTAGCTCGGCCGGGCGCTGCCGAGCGCGGCCGCAGGGGCTCGGCTCGGCGCGGCTCCGCCGGGCCCGGCCCTGCGCTGCCCCCGCCTCTGGGTTGCGGCTGAGGCCGCCCGCGGCCCCGACCTCCTGACCGCCGCGCCGGGGGAAGTCACGGCTTTTTCTGGGCCGGGGAACAATTGCCTTCATTGTGCGGATAGAGTTCGGCGTGTGTTATTATTTTGATATTTTTAGATTTTTTTGTTTGTTTGTTTTAAAATACACGGCCTAATTTGTACTTCTTTCGGATTAATTTTTTAGTTCAGTTCATGGGAGGAGTTTTTTTTCTCCTGATGTGCAAAAGGCACACCCGCCATATGTCCCACACGAATGCTACTATTCAGTGGGATTTATTTATTTTAGTTTATTTTGCAACTATATTGCAATGGATCAAAAGCTATTACTGACAATAGCAATAATACTTTAGATAACTCAGAATAGTACTGTTCTAGATTCAGAAAATACCTTGGAATTCAGTGTGCAGATGCTGTAAATAGTGATTTGGTTTGGGTGGCTTTTTTGGTTTGTGATTTGTAAGCAACATGTTGCTTTAATGGGTACTCAGTGTAAAAGACATTTTTATTCTCTGATTCTCACTGGTTTTAGCAACACATTTCTTAGCGGGACAGAGGGTGTATTTCGTTTTGAGATGTTAGTGGTGGTAGAAGAATGTAAAGTGCCCCACGTTCATCCCAAAAGAAGCTGTCAGCTGCTGTGC
Source organism: Corvus kubaryi (assembly GCF_017639235.1). Classification (NCBI taxonomy): domain Eukaryota; kingdom Metazoa; phylum Chordata; class Aves; order Passeriformes; family Corvidae; genus Corvus; species Corvus kubaryi. Next base: position 17,482,252 of record NW_024582059.1, on the reverse strand, counting down.
TCAACCTTGACTCTGCCCCACTGAGGGCATCACGCTGTGATTCACTCCCAAGTCATGTTACAGGTTGCTGCTGGTGCGTGAATGCTCTCCAGGACACCGAAGTGATCTAGCATCTTACTGAACCTCCCTGGGATATTTTGGATTCTGTTGCAATTGTTTGGGAAATAAATAGTCAGATGTTGATACACAGAATAATTTGGGTGTTACATTGTAACTGAGCAGATGTAACTTAGTCTGGCAAATGCTTGTCGAATGTAGTACAGTTTGGGTAGGAAGCTGTGTTCTCAGGGTTTCTAGGCCTTAATTAATTCCTTATAAGTTGTTATGTATCCTGCAGTGCACCTGAGGATTGCTGTCACTGCTGACTAGCACTCTGATTTTATACTTCTGCCCACTGACTCCACTGGACAGCCCTCACCTACATTTAGAGGTAGTTTCGCTTGAGAAGGCTGCACTGCCAAAAAATCATGCCATGGTGAAGAAGTTCTCTGTACAAGAGTTTGCTCGACATGTACAAGGCTGCTGCAAGAGTTTAATTCAGTTCCAAGGGAGTTGCGAGCTACTGACGCCTCAGTGTTTGAAGGAAGAGAAGGATTGATATTATTAGATGCAATAATAGTGTGTTTTGGTGGCATCTGCTTAAAAGGGCAGAGTTAAGGTCGAGCTTTCAGTCACTGGAGTTGTTTACAACGTAATTTAGTTTGGAAGGGTCCTTTGGAGGTCATCTGGCCTAGCCCCCTGCTCAAAGCAGGATGAACCTCAGGGTTCAGTCAGATGGATGGGCCCTTTGAGACTCCAGTATTTACATGTATTGTAAAGTGGAGTTTTTGTGTCCAAGGAAGTCAGGTTTGGAGAACTGGTTAGTCACAGATGCCAGCAGAATGTCTTCGGTGATACTCTGTGAAACACAAAAGAAAGTGCATCCTTCAATTTAAGATACAAATGAATGAGGAAAGGGCTTTTGGAGTTCCTGGATAGACAATGGCTCATTCATACCCAAACTAAATACTGTGGCAGTGTAGACTCGGTTTACAATGGCAGAATTAAGTCTATAACTAAAATTTTGCCCAGTACATGCGTGTCTTATGATTACATTTGGATGTGGCTAACTTGGACAAGTCAATTCAATTTCACTGGAATGTTTTAAGGAATTTTGCTCATTCCTGTGTGTATGTGTGTTAGGGTTTGTTTTCCCTTTCAGCTACTTTAGCAGTTAGATATTTGTTTCTCATTTACCCAGCATAAGAATCTTTAAAAAGATATGTATAAACACAACTCTGTCTTTCTTCTCCTTGTTGCCTCACTTTCCATCCTACCTCAGGCTATTATTTTCTTTACTAAGGTTTCTTGAAAGTCTGCTACCTCTGAATTGCTCGATACAACTTGGAAGAGCTCAGCCTGAAAAGTAAAAGTTTTGGGAAGTCTTTAGGCACTCGAGTAAATGTTTAAGATCTAGAGCACTACATTGCCTTAAGTGCAGCAATCAATACTCCTTGGGGTTTGATTCTGTCTCAGAGGATTGTCAGTAATGCAATTTGCGAATGAATGTCACAATTCCATTTTTTCAAAGCTTGCATTTATTACAGAGTCTCAGGCAGAATTAAATATTACATTGAGAAGTCTGAACTGCTGCTAGCTTCTGAGGAATGTTTTCAGTGCAGGACAAACGGTAGTGGCAGTTTCTGTTAGTTTTGTTTTGTTAAAGGAGGAGATGCGGCATTGATACAATATTAGTTTCAATATCAAAAGCTGGATATCCTATTATGAGGGCGTGTAACTCTTCTGGCTTTCATGGTCAGGTACAGTGTTGGATGTTCCAGACTTTGTTGACGTGTTCAGCTATTTCTATACACTAAAAAACCACTTGAACTCTGTGAAGCTTTTTATTATATTGTGTTTTTATTGCTCAATTATATCATCAGAGGACAAAAAAATGCTGTCAAGCAAGTAAATTAACAGTGATTTAGAGCTTCCTTCATTTTTTATTTCTGCAGCTCGCTTCATCTGATACTTTCTGATAGCAAGAAAGGATGCATTGGATAGGTTTTTCAAAAGACTTCCCAATGTCAGGAGCACCTTTACTGTCATTTAGTATTTAAGAGTTGCCTCCAAGACAAAACACTTTTGCCAGGAATAGGAATCTTTCTCTTTCAAATGAGTTTATTACTTTCCTAGCAAACATGGCATGTATAAGGGGAAGCTTTTATTTATTCTTCTAGCATGTTTTATTTATTCTTCTAACATGCTTACTGTTTTTGACCTCTTACCACTGTGGGGATCTTGATATAGCACATAGTCCACAAGAGGATCCACATAGGGAAAATTATTATTCTTGGTATGATTAGGTTAATAATTTCAATGCTCTCATTATGGTTGTCGTGGTGGTACTGTAATGAACCTCTCAAATGAACAGCAGCCTTTTGGTGGATTGAGTAACAACCCCATTACTCTATCCGAAAACACTTCTCTCATTTTGTCCCTCTTGTGCTAGTGGAGTCCTCACAGACTTTTCAAAAATACCTTCTCCCTTTATGGAGGTCCCTTCTGACATGTAAAGTCTTTCTCTTTAAATTTGTATGCTGATTTTTTTTGTTGTTGTTGTGTGAACTAAGTCACTTTTACAAGATGATTCAGTGATAAGTGTCTAAAGCACATCAATGGTAGGTGATGTCTTAGTGTTGTCTGATGGTACAAAATACAGATAAATCACACTGGAGTATAGATTGGGCTGCTGAAGAGTCAGTGTTGTGCTCATTAAGCTAGTGAAGTCTTTAGAATCTTATGAGTGAGATTTTAAAGGGGGTAGGGGCGCCCAATGTTTAGAACAAAACTGCAAACTTCATAGTTTGCCAAACAGGAGAACCAGCAGGGAGAGCAGTGGAATGGGAAATATAAGGGCATGCAGACAGAATTTTTACTTTTAAAAAAGATGAAGAATGAGTATGACTTAATCTTTGTAGCAGAGTGATTGTTGTCTTTTTCATATGTAAGAAGGCAGGAGTAGGAGGAATTAAGTTTAGAAAAAAAAGAAGGAAGAAGAGGAGCCAGGAGGAGCTGGCTGTTCAAAGTGAAGTATTAGTAATTTCCTATAATTTAATCAGACCAGATCCCAGGGCAAGATAATGAGAGCATGACCTACAAAAGAAGACTTTTTGGAAGTTAAAAGGGTTTCTAACATGAAGCTTCACAAGGCATGTGATTTGTCATGAAGCACTGTATAGAGGACTTTTTTTCTCCTTTCACATTGCAAAGAAATCATAATATGGGCATGAGTTCAGATCGTTAGGGAGAGCTGATACGGACGGTGTCTGGAATCTTTTTACTATTGCAGTTTTTCAAGCATGGTCCTGGAGTTCTTTAAGAGTATATCTTCTAAATAACATTTTGTTTTGTTTCCTAGTATAGCATTTTTTGTTGCCTAGTTTGCTGTTCATCGTACATGATTTGTATCATTTGGGTTTACGCGTGCAAATCCCTCCAGGATGTTTGGAGGCTAAAGTATCATATGCTTTTCAAAAATAACAATAATATGCTAAATATCTGGACTGCAAAGTAGCCAGTGGTGTGTAATAGAATCCAGTTTTCATGGGGATGGGGGCAGTTTTCTTCCTCTTTCTCTCTGCCCCCCCAAAGTAAAACTTTTTTTTGATCTACTTTAAATGTATTCTCTGAACAATACATGCTAAGTATTGATATGGGCATGAAGAATAGTAAATTGGGCTGAAGGGAAAAAAAAAAACCTTCAAAAAGGTGGATAATATCCCTTTCTCCAGGGATTTTCTTTTTTAAATGTAGTTAAGTAATAACGCTGAGACTTGACCCATACTTCATTTGAAGGGATACATGCTCTAGGGTACAGACAGCATCAGTGCTGCAGTTACACACTGCATTGTGGCTACTGTAGCGAACAATTCAGCAATTTGTACCCATAAGCTCACATGAAAGCTTGTCTTTCAGGTTTCCTTTTTTGCAGACTAACTTCGAGTCACCTTTATGGTAGTGTTATGCTCCCAAAGACAGTTTCTCTTTCCATTGCCTAGTATCCGTCTTGGTCTAGACACCAAATATTTTGAATGTCCTGTCTAAACCCGACAGCTTAGGAGTTAGCTCTGTTCTTTAAATTTCTCCTGCCTTTCAAGGGATTTCCTTGTTTGTGGTGTAATTATACTGAGTAGTGGAGTTCCAAGTTAAGCCTAACATTAAGACAAGCCTGTTCCACTTTGCAGGTTAAGAATTCACAGGGTCTGAATTTGGGTAATTTGGAATGACACAAAATTCGTGCTTGGACGTTTTTTTTCTCTGAGAAACATTAAGCAGAGAGAGAAAAACTGGGCTGCATGAATAGTCCTTTCGCTCATTTTTCTCAGTACTTAGATAACAGGACTGGAAGCAGAGGAGAAAGAGTGACTAGTGCTGATAGCACAGCAGACTGAGAGGGAAGGTTGCATGCGAGACTGATGATTTAGTTGCTGTTTAGAATAAATCCCATTAAAAATTAAAGGGTTACCAAGTGGTAGCGTTTTTGTAATGAGCGATATAATCAGCAGTTTCAGCTGATGAAATTAGGTTCCAAACATCTGCACTGTTTTGTTTCTTTTATTTTGGGGTGCTCTCACTAGGGTAGAAGTAACATTTTTGAAGCAACTCAAAGCCAAGCTACTGTCATCATCCCTTTGAATTCTGCATGGCCCTACTCTGAGGATTTCCGTCCTCAGGAATAGTTTGTAACTCTGCTGGCCCTCATCTGGGGTTTGTAGCTTGGATGTGGTTTTCCTCTGTTGCTGAGGCTTTCTATGCATATGCAAAGAATTCTTTCCTTCATGGTCTCAAGTTTTATCTGAAAGTTTCTGAAAGGGAAAAGATTTGTCACAAGCTTGCTTTAAAATTACAACTTCTTATTTTGAATGAATGTGTTGGGCATGTTCTGAATCTTGGTGCCTGCTAGACTTTTGTAAGATGCTGTATCAGGGCAAGTAACTTTTAGAAAAATGGATTAAAAGAACTGCTGGTTTTACTAAGTATGTATTTAACTTACTGAATAATCCCCATGTGTGACTTTAATGAACACAAATTCTTTGCAAGCTTCTAGACTTCACTTTGATTTGTGTAGTAGGACAAATAATTGCTCATCTCAAAAATACGAACAGATCTTCCCCAACTAGTTGATCATTATCTGAAGTGAAAACTAAGGAACTAAGAGAGGGTGGCAGACAAGTGTATTTAGATAGCAGCTGGTGGTGTAGCTGTGTTTGCGTGCTTTCCTGAAGCACAGCCAGAGTCTCTCCCTTTATAAACCACGGTGCCAAATCTAGACCTGGCAACTAATGACTGAGGACCCATTTCTTTCTGTGTTTGGAGCAGAACTTCCTCTTACCCACCTCTGTGTTTCTGGCACTTCAAGCCCACGAGAAGCCCTTCTAAGGCACCAGAGTAAGCATAACAGCCTAGAGCTGCTCTAATTTCTGCTGCCCCCAGGCTCTCACCCTGCTCCTTGTTCTGGAAAGGAAAGGCTGACATAATCCTTTCGTCAGTTCTGCGTTGCCAAAGGGAGTTCTTTGCACAGCGAATAACTCTGAAGGGGGCTCTTCTGCCCACCTTGAGGTACTTGAACATTGCCCATAAGGCCTAAATAGGCTTCATCATAATTGTTTATATTGTCTTCCTGCACAGTGCTGTGCCATGCTGAGATAACGAAGCAAGCTCTAAATAAGCTGCCTTGTGTACAAGAGGCCGTTATCACAGCAGTGTGCCCAGGTTAATTCACCTCTACTACTTGTGGGTATACTCCAGCTGCCTCAGATATCACCACATAGCACTGTGTTATTTAGTATGGACACACTCTCAGGAGAATCAGAGTTGTTGTCTTTGAAGGCATTTACTGGCCTGCATAAAAGTTCTTGGTAAAGCCCACGGAATTCTCAGCCGAGAAATCCACTTCGGAAAAATAAAATCAAATCCCATGACCATTGTCACACTTGTTTGTTTGTTCAGCAGGAATGGATTGGACATGAACGTGAAACTTCTTCTTCACTTCTGGCTATTCCTCTGCATCTAAATTTTAGGTGGATTTTTAGGCAGAATGTCAAAACAGGTTGTTGTCATTTCTGCTGTGTCTGTGTCCTAAGTAGCCATAGCAGTAGTTTCTTGTACTGGGAGCTTGGCACAGAATCTTAAATTTCTTTAAGATAAGGTTTGAGGAATGTCCACTTCTAATTGAGTGCTTGCACATTAATTATGTGATGTCTGACTTCTTAAGGGTGAAAGCTGAGGTGTAGTGCCTAAAACCACGTGTCTGGGAGTGAGCAGTGCCTATTCCACATGGTCCGCTGCTGTGTGCTCTCCTACCACTATGAGTAGCTTCCTAATCCTCTCTTATTTGGCTTTGCTTGTTAACCCCAAGCAATCCTCTCAGGGACTGAGAAAGCAGCTGTCTTTGGTAGCAAGCACAGCACGACAAAGCAAACACTTCTTGAAGCTTCTCTTAGATATGTTACCACAATATCATCCTTGCAGGAGGAATTAGAAACACAGGGAATATAATTTGCCATGTTTTAATCTCACATTGGGAGAGAGGAAAAGATTAAATTATAGACAACTAGATTCCTGTGACATGTACAGGAGGGAATAATTTCAGTATCTGAAACCTCAACCTTTGGTTTCTGAACCAGTTGGAAAGCTAATGAGAACAAAACACCTCAGATGAGTAATGGGGCAGAGGAAAATGGTGAGGAGCCCATTATATATCAGAAATAGAGCAAGAAAAGTTGCTTATAGCAAAAATAAACAGAAACTAGTCAAAACCAAAAGAGGTCTTTGTTAAAGCAGGTACTCTGGTTGTTGTCACCTACTGTGGTTGAATATTGCCATCCACACAGTTTGTGAGCTCCTCCCTTTGCTTTGTGACCCCTTTATAGGGGTTGTGAGCACAGTAGGGATAATTACAGGCACTGTAGCACCTTGATCTGAGACTTCCCATGTTCTGTTTATTGCCACCTGCATATTAAGATGACAGGGATTTCTAGTTGACTTTGTTGTTTCTCTTACTTTATTGATCCCTGGAACGTCTTTAATAAATGTGTTCTAAAGCAACAATTTTATATATTTTAAAAGTCCTTCTCTAAGAGTCAATGCTTTGAGTGCTTAGTGTGGGTTTTTCTCTTCTGTATGTTAATAAAAGGGAAGAAAGTTCACAGTATTTGCTGCCACTACCTTTCTGACTTCAATATTTAGAATAATTTGACTTCAGTGAGTTCCCTTAACATTATTTTTAAAATTGAACTTTATTATCAGGCATGGGCCATCTTTGCAGCCTTCCTTTGAGCCTCCCTAGGGCGGTGCAAATATTATGGAAGTTGCCTTGGTCCCCAGTTGGGGATTCTTATTGCATGGGGATATTTGAAGGAGAGAAATAATTCTGTTATTTCATACATCTTCATATCACTGCAGCTTGGAATATGCTGTGAATCAGAGATGGGAAGGGTTAGAGATGGAGCCACAGCTGGAATGCATTCTAATCTCCTTATTGCTAGTTAAGAGCCATTTCCAGCTGCTGCTGATAAGCTGGTCTCCAGGCTGAGGCTGGGTTAGCGAACACAAGGGACAATCAGAGCTCTTGCTGTGTTTTTCCTCTGCAAAATACCCAGGTATCTCACAGGAGAGAACCCAGCCCTGCGCGTAAATCGGATGGAAGAGTTGGGACTATTGAATATGGAGCAGTAGCGATTCTTCTGACTCAAGTGGAATGAACTGCTTTTACCAGGATGCCGCTGGATTTGTTGGGAAGCTGAGGTGTCTTATTCATGCTCAGAGAAGGAAATAACGAGCTAACCGAAAAAGTCCAAGTAGGCATAGGTCAGGATGTACAACAGCACATCATCTCATCAAGGTAGGCAAACACAACCAGTTCTTTGACAATTTTTCAAACTCCAGTATGTCCTTTCTATGAAGAGCAGCCAGCCAGACACCTGCAGCAATAAAGAGAGAGACAGAGGGAATATGTTGTTCTTCCTTCCCCAGAAGCTACCTGGGTCAGCCTTGTGCCTGGGAGATGAAAACCTCCCTTTGGCAAGCAAGAATTTTTCCCTTGCTGTTTTCCCTTGGTACTGTAAGCTGTAACTGTGTTCCTTAAAGAGTTTTTGGGTCCAAGAGTTCTAGATTGCAATGACAGAGCTGTTGGGGTATATGATGACTGGGGGGATGTTTGGAGGCTCAGCAGGATAGTATGCAGACATTAGATCTCTCTCCTTTTGAGTGCTTTTTTGGTTGGTTTTTTTTTTCCTTGTGGCTCAACAGGAAGTTTTCTTTAGAGTCTTCACACCTATTGGCAGAGCTTCACACACAGCTTTTTTCAGCTTTCATCCTTGTATAGTAATACTACACCAATGAGATCTATTTTTCTTCTTCTCTTTCTTCAAAACCAATTGTGGTATAATCACTGCTTTTATCACTGATACTTCTTCTCTTTTTTACCCTTTTCCAGTCAGTATTTATGATAAGTTTTCTGTGCCAGCTGAAGAAGATTGGTCAGGAAAAGGTAGGAAAGTAGAGAGAGAAATAGCCATTTTTCATTTTGGCAATAGCAGTACTTTATCAGTGTCACACCCTGAATGCCATTGGCGGTTTCAGAAGTTAATAGAAAGAGAAGTTATTTGGAATTGGTTCTAGAGAAGATACAACATGCCTATAAGCCTTGGAGGGAAAAGTAAAAGTTGCCATTTGTATCATCCCTGACATTTTTGTCCTGGCTTAGGAAATTAGAGACAGTAGCCGTGGAGAAGGCAGATCAGAAATACCATGTTCTTCTGTAGGACTTCTGATTGCTCTTTCAGCCGATTGTCTCCTGAATTTCTGTTTTCTGTGGTAGCAGTAAGACATCAGAAAGTGCTCTCCAAGATTACCTTGTGCATGAGAGACAAGGAAATACTGTTTCCTCCTCCATGTATAGTGCATAGGAGTACAAGCCAGGGAGTTAACCTCCTGTTCTAGGCACATATGACCAAACAAAAAAAATAGTTTCAGCCTAAAAGAAAGCCTCTATTCTACTTAAGTCACGTAGGAAAGATACACTTAGTAGTTTCTTGGGGAAGCTGAGCTAAGTTATTGAGGTTGTGTATCTGTAGAGCAGTTGTCCCTCAGAGGTCAGTGGGGGAAAAAGGTGGAGAGCATTCTCCTTTAAATGACCAGATGTGTTCTGGATGCTGCTGTATGTTCTGCAGTGCTGCTGAAAACTTCTAACAGAGTTTTCCTCAAGTATGGGAGCTGTGCTAGGCTTACATCAGTCTGTCCCTGTACAAACCCTGGTGAGAGTTTGTCACCTCTCAATTTCAAAACTTGGCTGTGCCTTTGAAGAGATACAGGAAACCAGTTCTATTGCACAGTCCATTGTATTTAATAACTTAACGTGTGTGGAGGAAGAAGGATGAGATATATAATTATTCTTTTGGTTTCAGCATCTGTGCATTAGCTATTTTCTGTTCTCCTGTTCTGGGAATCTCTTGTTATAACTAGTGAGAAAGGAGGTATGGAAAGGGAAATTTTACCTGAGATCATGTGCATCTGCCTTGCCATAGGTTTAATATTCCATTTTTAGCCCAAATCAGCTCACTGGCAAGGATGATGGCCTGTGATTTTTTGACTCTCTTATGCCACCTGTGAGAGTTGGACTGTTCTTTAGATTCCCACCAGGGGCATTGAAGCAGCCCTGCCTTGAAGATGAAATCAGTAGCTGCAGTGCCTCAGTAATAATTGCTTGTCTTTACCTTCTCTGTATGTTAATGATTTCTCCCTATTTTATAGACGTGAGCACAGTGCGTGGCTTGGGGAGGAAGGTGGTTTAGACCTCATAGGAGGAATTGAGAAGAGACTGGGAACCTCCTGTGTTTGTACTCAGCCGGGCAAGGAGTAGTGATGGAGAGACAGCGAGTGCTCTTGCTGTGGTGTCCAGGTGGGCTGAGGGAGCTCTGAAGGTCCTACACAGAGCCAGAGTTAATGTGGAAACAGCAGCCTCAAATAATGACAGCAAGGGAGCTTTATTTTCTGGAGCTATCACTTTGGTATTTAGAAACCTTTTTAAAATAAGCCTGTTGTAATCTTGTTTATAGTAATTAAGGATTTACTAGTAATTTAAATAGTTGGTTTTGGCAATGTGCAGGTCGTCTTCTTACAGGTATTGCTAATGTCAGGTTGAAAACATTTACACAAGAATAAAAGTCAAAGAAGCAGGTAATTGACTGATTTATGAACCTTAGCAGACAATTTTTTCTGATACATCGTGGTGGCTATGGTAAATTTACTCTGGATTGCTTAAGGGCACGATCCTATATGGTGTGTACAACACATGAGGGCAACTCCTCGGAATGAATGGGTGAAGGAGCAGGTAATCAGCCAGCATGGTTTTGGTGCCTCAATTAGGCCTTTGGTCAATGGCTTGTCTCTTAGGAAAGTTGGGGATTGCTATGCACAGCTCAGAACACAGGTGATTTACACCTTTTTCATGGAGCTTTTAAATCGATTTTAGTCTTTCAGGTAATGTGAGAACTTTTGTAAACTTATGGCCATTCCCAGGCCATAATGCCAAATTGCAGTTGTGATCAGGGAATTGTTTATTTTCATTGCAAATTGTCTGTATGTGACAAAGTGATATGTTTGAACTCTTTTCTCACTTTTTTTGCCAGCTGCATTGATGCTTGCAACTTCTCTTCTGCTTCCTTTCCACCTGTAAGGGCAACTGTTGCTGTGGTGACCCTGTCAGTTTTAAATGACAAGCCACACTAAAATGAGTCACACCTATTGAGAGTTAATCAGCAGTGCAATAATCTGTACCGCAAACAGATCACTTGTTCTTGGCTGCTGTAAATTGAGAGGAATATTTGAGAATTCCTGTGCCTCCTCCTTTTAACTGTTGGGGTTGTGGCTGCTGAGGTTTGCAGTGCATTTCAGGCAATGAAGATGCATTTTGTCACAGTAAAGAGTTGAGACAGCTATCACTGCAGCCAGTTCTGGGGAGGTGGCAGGTCAGGGGCGGCCCTTAATTGAGATGAATTGGCTGATGAAGGCACTCAGTAAGAGTAGGCAGTTTGTAGATGTGCTTAAGACCAGAGTACATGGGTATGCAAAATAGAGCAGACCACCAATTTTATTTGTTACCAGGGTAAATGAAGACTAGAAAGCAGAGCTTTCCGTGGGGTTGGTTGTTTTCTTTTTTTGGCACCTAGAGGATACAAAATGTGACCTAAGAAACTGTAGTATTCATAATTACTTCAGTTTTGGTGTGGAGGCTTCTGTGACTGAGAACGGAACTACCACAGCGCACGTAGCCATTTGGAAATGAGTAACTGAGCCTCTGGTTTGCAGCTATACTATGCTTAAGATAAGGTAGTTTTGTGTTTCTGCTTAGAATTTCCTAATAGAGACACTAGTTCTGTGTTCCACAAGCAACTTCTTAAAGAAGGCTTCATTATATGCCAAAGGATATAAAATCTTATTCATGGAGTTAGATGTTATTGGAGGATGGCTTTAAGATATTATGGATTTCTATATTGAATATTTGGCATTTGTGTGATTCTCCCACAATAATTTGATCTAGGGTGGAAACTAAAATTCCTCCTTTAGGGACTTTTCTAGTTGTAGCCAGCTTTTCCAAATTGTTTGCTAGAATTGTTTGAGGTTTCCTTTCCCATGTTATGAAATTTTAGAATATTTTCCCTCCTTTATGAGGTAGGCTGACATGATAGGCCTTGTCTTTGGTCTAAGGATAAGAGAAGTCTTGAAAATAATCTTTAACTCTTCTTATTTTGGAGATGCCAGCATCCCTATTATCGTTTGGTATTTGATATTTTCTCACTGCAGCAGCTTAATGGCTTAGACATCTATCTAGAGCAAAACAAATGAACAAGCAAAGTAAATTTTGGCTAACTAGAAACAATTTTAAGGAGTTTTTAAGCTTCTTTATAACTAACAAAAGGTAGAATTTTTAATTGCTGTGCTGAACTTTACGTGTAAGTGGCAAATGTGCACTGATGTCAATGGTACAGAGCCATTCCAGGTGCAGGGAATGTCTCTGGATAGACTTGCACATGAGCCACAGATTCTTAACACTGTTTCCCGTTTCCAGCAGAGCTGTGGCAATAACAGTAGAACTCCTGCACATACAGTTTTTCCTCAACTTTATAATAATCTGTCAGAGTCATAAACTGAGATCATAGCTGGTTTTAAAAAACACAGGGAAGCCTGAAATTCCTGATAAGGGACTTTAATGTGGCTCAGAAATTGCTTCCTAAAAAATTGTTTGGTTTTATAGAAAATGGTTTATCATCTTCTCTGTTTACATTGGGAAGAAGAGGTGAATTCCTTTGATATGTTGATATACTGACTCCACGTTTTCTGTTGGCCACATTCCTATAGTGTATAGGTCAGTCTGGTCATTATCTTGTGCTTTATGAAACATGTGCCCAGCCTCAACTGTAGGTTATTACAGGATTCTTGTAAGGGCCCGTGGAAGAAACTTTCAGTAAGTCTGGCTGTGGTATTTTGCTCTGTCTCCATAAAACTGTTGCAAGAACATTGGTAACATAAAATAGCTTTTGTAAGGAACATGATTCTCTATTGTTTTACTGACACTTCATGTGTTTTATGAACCTGTCTTGGGGCTACTAGGCAGCCTTTGCAGCATAAACTGGCCTCAGAAATATTTGCTTCTTCTGAAAACCTCCATCATAAAAATCATCTGTCTTTGTATACCTTGTCTCCAGTTATTCTGTGTGTTGATCACAGAACCACAGAATGGGTCAGGTTGGAGGGGACCACAGGGGTTCATCTGGTCCAACCTCCCTGCTCAAGCAGGGTGATCCCAGAGCACCTGGCACAGGATTGTATCCATATGGTTCTTGAATATCTCCAGCAGGGGAGACTCCTCTCTGGCCAATCTGTTCCAGTGTGTGGTCACTGCACAGTAAGGAAGTTCTTCCTCGTGTTCACGTGGAACTTCCTGGGCATCAGTTTCTGCCCATTCCCTCTTGTCTTGTTGCTTGGCACCACTGAGCAGAGCCTGGATCCATCCTCTTGGCACCCCCTACTTTAGATACTTTTATACATTGATGGTCCCTTCTCAGTTGTCTCTACTCAAGGCTGAATGGGTCCAACTTTCTTGGCCTGTTCTTGTAAGAAAGATGCTCCAGTCCCTTAAATGTCTTCGTAGCTCTCTGCTGGGCCAGAGCCCCACGTCTCTCTTGTACCGAGGAGGCCAGAACCAAACACAGCACTCCAGATGTGCCTCACCAGGCCTGAGTAGAGAAGCCAGGATCACCTCCCTGGTGATCAAGTTGGGTCAAGTCAGCTGATGGAAGCTTTTTGTGTAGGCTGTAATTTTGTGGCACACCTCTTGAGAGGTGGTCTTCAAAAACATTTCCCTCCTCTAAGGCCATGTGTGCTCTGTTCTGTTTCATGTGCACACCTCAAGTACTTCAGCTCACTGAGCCTGAAATACTGGCAAAATCCAGCTAGAATCAACTAATTCTAAATTATAGTAAGAAAATATTATACATGTATTATTATACACGTGTACTGTTTATATGTAACATTATTTATTACCTTGTAAGACACACTGCTCTGCCCTCCTCCTTTCATGGTTGCTGGTTGCTGTGCCTCACTGTTAAGATATTATTTCTGGGTCTTTAGAACTTTTCTTCTCTCGGGAAGATGCTGCCTACCAGTTCTAGAGAAGATGTTTTTTTTTTAATTAGGATCAGAGTATATGGTGGCCAACCCAGCTCCAGATGTCCCAGATTAGGCTTCTAAATCGGTCTGCATGATATTGACTGCTGTGGCCACCCTGAGTGCACAGGCCAGCTCTTCCTGAGGGGTGTAGGATGTTGTTGAGGATTGGGATGGGAGAGAAAATCCTCTGTTGGTTTTTCACTGGCAAGATGTGATATACTTTGCACCCTAGAGGACCAGAGGAGATAAGTGGCTCAGATTATTGACTCCACCTGTTTTCTCATTCCTGTCTCCCTTGCATCCATTTTTTTCCTGATTTCTTGACAGAGTAGTTTTCTGCCAGCTTAGTGAGTTGAAATTGGCTCATGAAGCAGTCAAACAACAGAGCAAATCTAAGGGAGGGCACAGGACCACCACTTCTGTTGGTCTTGAGCTTTTGTCACCTCACTGCATTGTAAGGTGGTGCCTGTTCCTTTGTTGCTTAAAATATCTGACTCCTAGTAGAAGCAACACTCCTCAAACACTAATCTCGAAGCCACTAACTATAACCTCCTGCCTAGAACAGAAGAATAGCTAATCTTCCTTGGAGGCAAGATGTCAAACATCCATCATTCAAGTTCTCTTTTGAACTTGCTTTTGGGGGAGATCAGACTTGTCTTTGTAAGGTCCTATCTTGTGGTCTGTCAACCAGCCCTGAGAACCTTCAACGAGTAGTGACAGCTCTCCTCAGGAGAAACCATGTATTTCTGTCCCCTTCCATGGATACTTGCTGACAAAAGATGGATCTTTTTGGCAGGTAATGAAACCCTCTTGGCACATTTATTCTGGGGCTTGCAGCTGAAGGTAGAAGGCCACTGCCTCTCTTTCCCATCTACCACAACTTTCCTCTCCTTTGAGGGACAGGAAATAAAGGCAATTTTATGTTGTCTGTGACAAGCTTTTTCAGTAATCTGTCCTGATTCTGTTTTTCCTTGGAAGAGTCCATCACACCTGGATTCTGCCTTTGAGAGGAAACTGAGGTGTTGTACATGCATTTTGATATTCTATGGCTGTCTAGCAGTTTGCAAACCTGAATATGTAATACTTGGGCACATTCTGTTGTTTGTGTGTATAGGCAAAGTATCTTGAAGAGTTCTAGTTACTGCAAAATAATTAATATTCTCTAATCTTTTTTTCCTTTGAGTCCTTTTTCTAAAAAGCTGTACTAGAGAAATTGCTAGGTGAATATTCTGGGGTTTTTCTTGTATGTGGATTTTTTCAAAGTCACTTTAAGTTAGGGATGAAAGTAGGGAATATATGCCCTGTCTTTAAAAGCTGTGCCTTCCATTTCCCCTCTTCTCCTTCCCTCCAGTTAGGAAAATCATTATCTTGGAAGATGTGGAGATGAAATACAGAGTCCTACCTAGAGCTTCTTTCCCTGTCTAATTGTGTGAGTTTTTTCACATAACCTAAACACAGGGGAGAAGGACCAAACAGAAGAGCTGTGGCTTTTTGGCAAATCCTTCTTGCAGCTGTGCTGCTCTCTCTAGGTCAGCCTGCAGTAGAGAAATTTGGTTCAAGCACCAGCAACACTACTAAACCATTTTGTGAGGAGGTCAAGAGTTGAATAATCATCCTGTTGATAAGGAGTGAGCCAGAAATTCCATTCAAAGAGGATGGTGACTTCCTGTGCTGCTTACCTGTTATAGGTCACAGAAATCGTGAGGGGAAAATGGGGGACCAAGGGCACTCTAGCACGACTATTTATGTAACTGTGGCTTTTATGTCTTATTTGCTGCTGTAGATATATTCTGCCTTTGCGTTTTTATTAAAATCATGATTTTCTAGCAAGCATGCCTATAGGAAAATCAACACAGCTGCTGCTCTGGATATACAGCCTCATCAGATGGGGCTGTAAGTGCTTTATAGAGGTGGAGACTATGGGGTGTTGGTGCACAGTGTGCCCAGCTTCTTGGAGTTAGTCTTACAGCACACACATTTGCATGGTTTGGTGGGTGTGGAAACCCATAAAAGTTGATCAGTCCAAAGACATTACATTCACTTTTTTTTTTTTTTTTTAAATTTGAAATGCTTAAAAATCAGCCTGAATGTCAAAAGGGTAGTTTGTAGGCAGGCAGCTAGACTGAGCAATTTATGTAGGATACCATAGAATAGACTTTCCAGATATGACTGTCATTTTTAGGTCTGTGCCTTCTGGTTTCTATAGTACCTGATTGTGAAATCAGCAAGGGCTTATGTGCAGCTGACACCCAGAGAAAATGTGAATTAGAAAGTGATGTGATATTAGCAAGTGGTCTATTGTAATTGTTCTTTACTGTGGCTAAAGTGATGCGCTTACACAGTTAACCTAAAGGGATCTGTTGTATTTCGTGCTTAGCTCCTTCATTCTTTTCTCCTCTATATTATCTGGTCTGCAGAGGTAAAGTGGAGACATGGGCAGCCTGTGCTGATCTTGAATTAACAGCCACCGTGTGATGGGAAAATGTGTCTTATTTGGATGTGATGGTAACAATCGAGATGGAACCTGGGTTACAGCAGTAGAGGGTATCCTGAACTGGACTGCCAGGACAGTGAATTCTGGCCTGTGGCCTCATTCCTTAGTCCTTATTTGAGGGTTCTAAGAAAGCATTCAGGAAGGAATAGAACAAGACTACCATCCTGGAGGCTAGATATGAGCCTACCAGTTCGCTATCTGTCTCACCTCTCCTTGTCCATGACTGGTTAAAGGCCTTTACAGTTGTCCTTGCCTTCTTGGTTGTCAATAGTTGCTTCTCTTCATTCATTCCACTTTTCTTGCTATTGCTGATAAAAGTCACCCAAGGCTAAGTCCTAGCTTGCTGAGGTATTGTCTCTGCCTTATTTTTGATGCATCTGCCTATTTACTTGGCCTTAAACTGATTGCTCAGCCGAGCCAGTCGGTGTTTCCGCAGAACTCCTTTTGGATGGCTTCCTGCTTCATTTAAGTTTAATGCGTTCTTTTAAATTCTTTAGGTATCTTTGCAGAGCTCCTCAGTTCCCTAGTGTAAAGCTATCACTTAATCCCAGCTCTTTCAGTAGGCCTAGGCACAGTGCTCAGTGTAAAATAATCCAAAAGATGGTTTATGGTAGGTGCTAGAGATGAAATGATGGAGTTGTTGGAGCAGAAAATTAGGAAGATGATCGGGGTGTCAAATGAACAACAAATGCAATTGTAACTTTATTTAGATTGACACAAACTTGAATGATCATATCTGAAATCCTTATATAGATCAGGATAATTGATAGCAAGATTATAAAGATGAGGTTTGGCTCTCCTATGTCTTTAAATCCTGGTTCTGTAGGTTCCCAGTTTTTCCTTGAAATGTAAGTGCTGAAAAAAGGGCAGTTTTGATTAATTTATCTCATCAACAAATTTCCTGTATGCATTTCTTTGAAATTATTTGACTTCTGTCTACTTTTGTGTTTGCTTTAATTTTCATTCTGTAATCCCATCATTACAATTTCCATATGTTTCATATCACTGTAGCATATGGGGTTTTGTATGGAAGTTCTGTAATTTACTCATTACAGTGAATGATCAAAGTGGAATTTTGTCCTTAGCATGAAAAATCAGTTTCTGGCGTGGGTTCCTTAGCTGTAGCCTCTTCTCAGATAATTTCTAGTGTTTCAAATGGTGTTCTTTCTGTCATGTTCTCGTTGCCCATATCTGTTGCTCAGTAACACAACTTTGAGACTCTTCCCTTTCCTGTAGATCTAACTGAAATATCACTGATATTTCTCCCCTCCAAGTCCTACAAAGTGGAGCTGTGGATCACCTCACACTTGCCACTTTCAGGAGTGGCATGTGTACATTGCACTGGGTACAGTGAAAGTTTCCAGCATTTGAACCAAGTGGCTCAGAGTATAAATCAACAAACATGTTTGTCTTTTTCAGTTTTCAAATATAAGTAGTTTGAGCAAGTTAATATTTACATTTCTATTGGCACCAGGGTCAGATTCTAATCAGCACTCAGAAAAAAAGGGCAGATGGTCACAAAGTGAAATAACACTCTTTGGGATCAATAAGATTTGTCTGTCAAACTGATCTCTTGAAGAGGAAAATGAACTTCTCTGTATTTGAAAACAAGCAGATGAGTTGGCGAGCGAGGGAAACTGGCACTTCTTCAAACAGTGCTTTCTGCACACATTTATGGCTTTGCCAGAGATGGATACATGGGCTACATCAGTGGCAGCAGTCACCCAGCAGTACTTTGGTGCCTTTTGTCATTGGTGACAGGAGTGGAAAATATTTTTTTGAGGCTCCTGGGTGCTGTGATGTGATAGTCCTGAAACATGCAGGATGTCTGTAATTTCCATTAGCCTCTGCCAGTGGCAAAAGGTTTGGGAAGCAGTTCTCATTTCAGAATTGCTCTGGAAGTCAGGAAGAAGCGGTATTAACAGGTCTTGACTCTTGAATTGTGCTTAGAAGAGCTCCATAACTGTGTTGTGAGAGAAGGGAGAAACATGCAATGCAGATTTCTGCCACAGATGTGAAATACAGCTGAAATATCTTGACAGACACATGGAGGTTGGCTCCTGTTTCAGACAAACTTGGTCTGAGTGACCTGTGAACCCCCTGGGTTCTGAAGGAAGGTTTTATATAATTTGAAATTATAAAGAAGTTGTTGGATTGGGTTGATTTCTCCTGGAGTTCTCAAGCTTGTTCAAATTCTCAGGCTCACAAGTCAATGTGAATTAAAATTCTGCCCGAAGGCCTTGAAAGGCAACTTTGCTTAGAAATGAAGTTGCCAGGCTTCACTGTTCTGCTTCTAAACCAATTCACTGGTGTTTAAAGGGAGGCTTGACTGAGCTCATGATAAGGCACTGATGCTGGTTTTTTCAGCATTAACCTCACAGCCTTCAAATGCAGTGGGCTTGGTGCTGCAGCAGCTGGGAATTACTGAGAAGAGGAAAATTAGAACACTGTCAGCAGTTAGAGGTCTGATTTCTGGCTACAGAAAAAAAGCTGCACTGGTGGGAAAAAAAGGTATCCTGCTGGCTTTTGGGATAGTGAGGCTGCAGAGGAAATTTGCCCTTTATTATAGAGGCTGCATGGAGCTTTGAGAGGGCTTGAGTGGTCACAGGTAGATTAGCAACAGGAGAGGGAGCTCTCAGTGCGTTACCTAAAGAGGAGGGAAATCCTGGGCTTGGGAGCAAGCCTTTAAATGAAGAGTCCTGCTCTCATGCTGCTCCCTGTCAATAACGTGGTGGCTGCCCTTCCGTATTGGCAAGACCAATGTGGAATGTGCATGTCTGGAAAAAGAAAGAAATTGAGGTACATGGCATGGAACAGAGAAGTTTGGGGGTTTAGTAAGCTGCAGATTTCTCTAAAACAAAAATCCAATCCCTCTTGGATCCATTTACACTTAAATATGCTTCAGACTGTAATGTTTGAATGGCTTTCTGGGTGAAGGGAAATGCAATTCTCCCTCCCTATGAATGGATGGGAAGTACAGAGACAGAGAGAGTGGAGTTTGCAGGGGAGAGGTTGTTTAAACAGACAAGTGTAAGTGGTAGGAAGTAGGCTAGCTCAGGCTGCAGAGCTGTGTAGTGGTGTCAGCTCCAGGCTGTGTCCCAGAGGATGTGCCCTGCACTTGGTGTATCACTTCAGAAAAAGTGCCAGTAAGATGCTTTTTTGGCTTCCACTCCAGAACTTGTTTGCATCTGGGATGAGTGAATGCAGCACTCATCTGAGCGCACCCAGCTGTACAGACATGCTCAAGTTACTTTTTTAATGTTCACGGGGTGAAAAGTGAATACATTCAGTTCTCCTTTAACCTGCATAAGTGCTGGTTCAACTGATTAGCATCTCTCTCCTTTATTTGAATGTGCATGGTAGTGGCCTTTATGCACGTTGTTGCTGAGCCTGTGATGTTAACTTGGACAATACCAAAATAATTCTAGCTAAGAGCTTGTTTGGCTTCTGTTTGTTTTGAAAAGGGAATATGCTAGACCTCTTCTGCTTGAATTACTAATCTAAGGTAACTGAGTGTGTTTACTGCAGGCTTCTAAAATACCAGTGCCTTTTTTTCCAAAGGGTTTTGAATGAAAGAAACTTCCTGTGAGAGACTATTCCTCATATTCTGTATAACATGAAAGAAAAAAAAAAATCCTTGCTTTCAGTGTGTAGGTTTATATCTCTGTAGTCATGATACATTTGTCTGGGGTTTTCCTCCTTAAATTCTTTGCAAAGAAGCAAAGCAGTCAAAGCAATAATAGAAATCTAAGTTTTTATTCATTAACTTCTCTCCAAGTTTTGTAATTTGCTGGAATTAAATTGGGAACCTGGGAATAATACATGATCATAGACACAATGCATATCATGCAGGCTTATTTCCAAATGTCAGTGGAGGGTTATATTAAATACTTTTGTTTTGCTGTAGTGTGATTACAAAGATACTTGTGCAGCTTGGGACATTGAGTATAAAAGCAAGAAATGTGAGAGGTGTCTGGCAAGAGAAGATAATGAGTTTAATTCTAGCATTGCTATTGTTCTTTTCTGTGTTCTGATTGGGCAGGAAGATCTGCAAAAAAAAAAAAAAATAGTTTCGGTCGCATCTGTATGACTTTGAATCTCTGTCAGGAAGAGGAGCAATCCAGGGTCACAGTGCTTTAAACACTGGCAGTTAGGTCTCAGGAGAGACTCAGGTGTGTTGCAGTTACCAGAGAAGAGAAAATGTAACTTAACTGCAGTGAGACCAACACAGTTCTTTTTTTTTTTCCTCTTCAGCTAAGCTAAGTTCAGTTAAGGGTGATCTTTAAGACTTTATTAAACAGTGACAAATAAATAAGAACAACTAGTGTCTGTATAAGACAACACTGTGTGGATGATACTCCTTTCCCAAGTAGTTGGAGAGATGAGAGCTTTAGCCTGCATTCATGTATTAGTCATTGCTGCTCTTCAGGAAAGAATTGTGAAATATCAGTGCAAATTTTATTTTATTTTATTTTATTTTAGATAGGGGTCACTGCAGGATTTGTCTGAGATTTGAGTAACTACACATCTGATCTGCTTTTGTGAAGGCACACATGTGCTGGCTGTACAAATACACAAGTATCCAGTAATTTCTGGTCTGTTAAATCCCTGCCTTTTACCAGAGAGTTCATAGTATTTTGCAGGATGTACAGACTATGCCAATAAAGAATTGTTTGCAATATATGAATATATATTATATTCATATGTATTGTTGCAGTTCTGTCTGTTGTAGTTACACAGACTGAAAGATGACAGGTTTGTCATCATTTTGTCTTCTAAGAAAGATTTATTCATTTTGAAAAGCTCTTTTTTTTCTGGTCACTGAATCCAGGCTGATTGCAAGCCCATGCACTTTAGGGGACGCGTGTTAGGGGACTGTTCAGGAGGGTTGTGCAGAGGTCAGTCATGCTTCATGCTATGAAACGGCTTTATGCAGATTTGGGAATAATGCTGTTGTTCATGGTTCCACACAGATGGTACCAGACAGGAAGAAGTGGAAGGTGAACTCAGTGAAGAAGAACGCTGGTTTGGGAATTCTTCAGAAACTCCTTCGGAAGCATCGTATGGAGAAGTCCAGGAGAACTTTAAGTTGTCTCTTGAGGACAGAATCCAAGAGCAGTCCACCTCTCCCGATACCTCTTTGGGAAGCGCAACACCGAGCAGCAACGCAGCGGAGCTGGGATCCATTGAAAATGAGGCACTAAGAGACACGCTGCAGAGCAAGGAGCACCTTACTCCAGATGTGTCCTCTCTGGGTGAAGAGGAGCCTCCTGGTCCAAACAAGCCACTGAGCAGTAACCTTAGGCGGCTCCTAGAGGCTGGCTCCCTCAAGCTGGATGCTGCTGTTACAGTCAATGGCAGAGTTGAGTCCCCCGTAAATCTTGGCTCAAACATCTCCTTCTCTCCACCTGCTCACCATGCCCAGCAGCTGAGTGTGCTTGCCAGAAAGCTTGCTGAGAAACAGGAACAAAGTGACCAATACAATGCAGGCAGTCACTTTATATGGAATCAAGGTAAGTGGTTGCCAAACTCAACCACCACCTGTGGTTTGTCCCCTGATTCAGCTATCCTGAAGCTGAAAGCTGCAGCCAATGCCGTTCTGCAGGACAAATCTTTTTCCAGGACTGAGGACACGATAAGATTTGAATCCTTTTCCTCGCCTTTTAGCTCTCAGTCTGCCAGCTCCACGTTAGCAGCTTTATCTAAGAAAGTGAGCGAAAGAAGCATGACTCCTGGGCAGGAGCACCCGCCTCCGGCCAGCTCTTTCCTTTCCCTGGCTTCCATGACCTCCTCAGCTGCCCTTCTCAAGGAGGTTGCTGCAAGGGCTGCAGGCACCCTCCTGGCTGAAAAGAAGAAATCACTGGTTCCTGAGGATCCCCTGCAGCTTTCAGAGATGAAACAAGAGAAAGCAACTCCACCACAGTCTTTGGAATTACTGCTACTACCAGTCCCTAAGGGAAGAGCATCCAAACCCACTAGTACAGGTATGGATACAATTTGAGCCACTAAGTAGAATGTATTTGTTTTGCTACAGGCTTATATAACATCTCTTCAGTGGGTCTGGATTTGGTTTGATTCTGTGTCTTATGAAAATAAGAAATAGATACTTTAGGTGAACAATAGAAAAGCTTTTTGAAGTACCACTTTGAGACCAAGCCATCACAAATGTTTCCCTATTTTAAAGGTATAAGTGTACAGTTTGGTACTTTTTTTTTCCCTTTTATTCCATACAATAGTATTTTCCTCTCTTACCAAGTTTAGAATGTGTCCACAAAAATATTTAATGGAGAAGATCAAAGAATCCCTGTTAGGGAGCTCACAGTATCAGTGAGCATGTACAAGACTAGTGCTTTTGAAATATTGGACAAGGGAGAATTCTCCCTCCTGCTGTCTCTGTCACAAATGGACTTTTGTATAATGGCTTACTACCCTGTCCTAATTTACCAGAGTATATTATTATGTTGCCACTTTTCATTAAAATTTTTTTACAATGCTTTGTTGTTAACAAAAAAAAAATCCAACTAAACTGCATTTCTCTAATTTGCTCAGCAAGAACCATTTTACACGTCTGACTTTCCTCTGTCAGTTCCAGCTGTTGACAATCAAGGATTCAGGGTTACAGGGAAGAAGAAGCAGCTGTCTGGGTAACAAAAGCTTTAAAGAACTGGCAAGCCATGCAGGGGAATTTAAATGATCCATCTTCGAAATAAGGATAAATAATTTCTTTCATCTCTTTCTATAAAAAGTTCACATCATGGATTCATATTTCTGGTGGAACATATGGCTTCAGGTGTCATCAGTGTCCTGTTGCAAAGGAAAAGGATGCACAAAGTGGTTTAGTATATTCCAGCTCTTTCAGGCTGAGTTTTATCAGGAATACTAGCCTGGCTGCACAGGTGTAGCAAGCCAGTGTACAGATATGAAGCCTGACATGGATGTTGTGTAATTGCACTGCTGTTTTTTCTGGCCTAACCTCTTTGTTTAGGGGTATTATGAGGTCTGGTCAAAACTCATAGGGTAGAAGCTATTGGATGGACAGCAATGCTTATCCCTCCCTTGGAAGAGGAGGGAGAGGGATGCAATGAGTTGCAGCCAGTACCAGTTTTTGCTCTGTGTTATACATGTGTTCTATCAACACTTAACTGCTGTATTTTGCCAAGGCAATTAAAGTGGCAAACTGTTCTTGGCATGGGCCTGGCCTAAAGTTTTCATTAGTTTAGATGAAGTCCTTCTTGGACTAACATAAGCTAAACCAGGAAAAGATCCTTTCATTTGGGAATAGGAGTACCCACAATGGCTACACCAGTGTGAATGTGGGCATTAATTTAACTCTCCCCATGAGGACTGGCCTTCATGAAAGAAAGGCAGCAATGCATAGAAAGGAAGTAGGGTTAAAATTTAGTTGAAGTTCTTGGTTTATTTCCTACTGGGGAAAAAGCTGTTCACACCACTGGGGAAAAGTATGTGGTTGTAGTAAAATCCAGGTTCCGTGTTTGACCAAGAAACTGGGGGATTTGTCTGTGCAGTTTGTATTAGAGGAGTGCTCTGTACCAGTGTGCTGGTAGTACTGGCACTTTATAAACTAGCTCTGATGCAGCAAATTCCTAGCAAGTATTCTCTTTGCTGAAGGCCCAAGCGCACTATACTGCTAAAAGGTAACAACGGGGGCTGACTGCCTCAAGTCCTTGGTAACTAAGGAACAACTTTTCATTTTTTATTCTACATGGGACCAGTATCCCCAGAAGAAGGGTGTTTCCTTCCACTTCATGCACACTGGGCCGACGCCAGTTGGCATCCAAGCAAACTTTAGTGTAATGTCCATAACATTTACTGATATGCTATGAAGTTTTTCCTCTCTGAATAGTGAACTGAAGTTAAAAAGCAAAGCATTGGTTAGCATATCTGTGTGTTGATTATGGAAAGCCAGACTCTTTTATGCCTTCAGCCATGGAGAAATACAGCTTGTGAGAAGAGGTCACATTTAGTGACATTTGATCGAAGACTTCTCTTCTGTAAAAGTTGAGTAAAGCTGCATGACCCTCCTGAACATGTGTATTTGCTATAAAAATAAATGTCACACATACCTAATTCCTTTTGTGAATAGAACCTTATGGCACTAAAAAAAAAAAACAAAACTTATAATGATTTATCTTTTTGTGTCTGTCTGGTTGCTCCTTGAGACTTTTTTTGTCTTGTTCCCAGAGAGAAGCATCTTTTCTCAGTAGGTATAGCTTGAGAGGTCTTTTTCCCCCCCTCTCATACTTTGAACTTTTAATGCACTGATGAGTTTGCTTTGCTGTCATGAGTCTGATTTGCTTCCCCACCAGCAACAGGTACCTTTGGTTATGAGATCAGTACTCAGTGAGGTTAATTAGATGTAAGTAAGGAGCAGCAAAGATGGAGGCTATTTAAAGAGGAGTAAGTTAATAGTAAGAGTATGCCTGCTGCTCTTTTGTCCACCACGTTGAGCTATTTGCTCAGAATTATTTCAGGCAAGAAGCTGGAGTCATGGCTTATCCAGAGTGTAGTTGCCTCTGAAATGGCATGTCAGGTTTGGTCAACCTAATCATTACTTGCTTTTTTTTATAGTAAAGTGGTACAAAGACCAACTTTTCTATCAATCTGTTAATATTGCAAATTTTATAAACTGCTCACGTATTTGGAGTGAAGTTTAGAAGGAAGCCTGGAATAGCTGTTAAGTTCTGATAGTTTTGAAAGAGTGTGGATGACAGACCTTTCTTTTACTGACTAAATACTTATTTGGTGTAACTTAATGCCTGTGATGCTTGCAATTTTGTTCCCAAAAAGTGCTTTGGGGAAGCACTGGCTGATTCTCTCCTCACTGGAGTAACATTGTGGTGTAAAACAGGCATCAACATGAGTGAAGGAAAGCTGAAACCCATTATTTTCTTTTTATTCTGAGCTTCATGCAGTATAGTATAGAGCTAATGTGGCTCAGCTTTGGAGCACACTGGCACAATTCTTGAGTAACACTAATTGTCACTGTTACTGGTGAAGTCACATGCATTCATCCTACTTGTTTGTATATTTTGTAATGTGCTAAATCTCCATTGCTTCATCTTGACTGCAGATTTATTTTTAAGGGGATCAAAAATAGGTAATAACTTGTTACACATTTCTCTTCTGGATGATAACCAGAGGCTGGAGAAAAGATGTGATAAAAGGAAAAGAAGTGATAGGTAAAAAAGCTACCCATGTATTTTTTTCTGCGGTTTGTCTTTTCCCTGCCTTTTGTGAAGAAAAAAAGTCAAAATGTTTTAAAACAAGCATAAGCAGTTACAACTTTAGTTTTGGCTTCCTCTTTAGAGATGCAGAGATTTGATATTTTAAGTGTGATAGAATATTTTACAAGGAGAATTTCTGAGCTTGCAGTAGTACATGCTTTGGCATTATGTCCCTTTCTGTACTTACATAATGACTGCCTGATCAGTTGAATTACAGTGGTTTTGTTTCCTACTTAATAGCAAGAATTGTATTTTAGGACATGACAAATCTTTCTGGAGGTTTTTATCAGTTAGTTCCTCATCAAGGGAATTTGATGTTTGCTATATCCTTATAAGTGATAGTAATGAGATTAAATAGTCTGAGAGAATTTTTGAATAGCAAGATGCACATTGCTGAGCTGTGGATATTTGAAAACAGTCCTGTGTTTTACAGTGAGGAAAAGAACATCCCGTTCCACTGTAATAGTAGGCCTTTCTTTATAATAATGAGAGAAAATTGTTGTGAGAGGTTGGATGGATGGTTAGTTGTGCAAAGTCAGCAGCAAGGAATTTCTCTTTCCTTCAACCTTGTGATGGTTTGGCACTTGGAAGATCGAAGCCGCCAAATCCTTTTTTTAGGTGAATTGGGCAGTAAAGCAGGGTGCAGGCATTTAGGAAGGCAGCAGATTTAAAGCCCTGGCAATTAGAGGAGCAGAAGGAAACCTATGACCTGAAGACCTTTGATGGCTGATGCTGCAGCATATCTGCTTGAGCCATAACTAAACAATTTCAGCAGCCAGACTTCTGAAGTCTTTCACTTCTGGTGTTAAATGTATCTGGTATGCAATACCAGCATGCTTTTCAGTTAAGTTGCAGATTCTTCTGTTTATATCCTGCTTCCCTGCTGGCTAACCATCAGATGTGGAAATGGATCATTTTTTAACCATTAAGCATATTTTCCATACTCTGCTACAACCAGCCTTTGATAGGAAATGAAGCTGAAAAGTGATGATTATGAGAGGCATTCATCTCAGTGCAGTTAAATTATAAGGAACATTAGGACCAGGTGAGAGAGAGAGTAGCATCCTCTACTGATTAGTGAAAGGAAGTTTGGGGCATTAACCTTTAAAAATTATGGTGACCTTTCTCAGAGGGATAATAACTAGATCCAGGGGAAAAGATATACATACAGAGGTGGAACTGAAACTTCTGGTACCTGTTGTTGTTTAACTGATGTGTCTCTTTACAGATGAAACTCTAGCATTGAGAAATGATATCTTGAGTATGTTTACAAGGGGAGAGTATTTGACAAGTGGCTGTAAAGGGTCTTCTCTTTTTCTTCCCCCTTCTGCTAAGCCTCAGAAGAAGAAGGGGGAAAACCTTTCCAGTGTCCCATCTGTGGTTTGGTTATCAAGAGGAAGAGTTACTGGAAACGGCACATGGTGATTCACACAGGCTTGAAGAGCCATCAGTGCCCACTCTGTCCTTTCCGCTGTGCACGCAAGGACAATCTCAAATCACACATGAAGGTAAGCGCAGTCTTTACTGACAATCAAAATACTCAAATCATCAGTCAAAAACTGATAGTATAGCAAAGCTATTTCATTTTTATTTGCAAGAACAAAATCTCCCTAGTGGTACTACGAATGATGCCTGTACTTAAGTAAAGAGACCATAAAAAGAGAAAGAAATAACTTTTATTCCATTGCTTGCCTTTCCATTTTATGCAATGTGGAAACTGCCTTGGGTTATGTTAATTTGGTGCAGCACAAGCTGTCTGTGACTGGTTCAGTTCCAGACCCGGAAGCACAAGAAGCAGGGATGTTGGTTGGGCTGACACCACACAATCCTATCAGTGGTGCTCTCCAGGATGCCAGCTAATAGCCCTGCATGCCAATGTCTCACATTAGGTGGCCAAACCAACTTGGTCAGCTCTAGCAGGGTTCTCTCCATTGCTTTCTACAGCTAGGCCTGCAGTTTTAACTTTTTTCTTTTTGTAGCTTTTAACTGCGGGTACTTCAGCAGTGAATCATCCACACCAAAATGAATTACACATTTGAAACCAAAACATTACAGTATATGTCTCCATTAAGTTTAAAGTGTGTTTTTAACTCAGCCTAAGTTTTGGGCTCAAGCTGAAGATGACCTTTTGAAGGAAGCAACATCTGTGTTGACACAGGAAAATATATAAGTGTGAAGAAACTCAATGTCTGCTTAGCTGAAGTACTATGTTGTTGCAACACAAAGTGCCATGTCTTGCAAGCTGTAGAATATTCTTGATGAAGTAAAAATGGTGCCTGTCCTCTTAGCCCTTTGATGAAGAAGCTGAAGTGAAAAAATCCCCCTTGTTAATGCAGTTGAGTTTTATAATACTAGTGAAATATTTTATTATAGTTCCCATTTTGTCTGTTTTAGATGAATGTGTGTAACTGTATCAGACTGGTGTGAGGGGGGACAGAAAAGCCTGTTCAGGTTTCATGTATGCTGTCACAGAATCTGAGCTTACTGGACAACAGCACGGCCTTGCTTACAGTCAAGTAACTGTTCCCTTTTGTGTAAATAATTCAGATTCCTGTGGTCACAGCATCAGATCTTGCCATGGTTTAAGTTGTTGCTAGGTCTGAAATAATCTCTCTAAAGAAGAATCTCTCTCTGAAGGCTCATTCCTTAACACTTCTACTGTAGATCAATGCACTCTTCCCAGGCATCCTCAGTGTATCCTTCTAATCCTTATCGAGTAAGCTCAGTGTTTATCTCTCTCTTTTAGGACTTGGTGTTCCATGTTGACTAGAGGGCACAGATGGCCATCCTAAGCAGAGGATGAATAGATAAAATGGGAACACAGCATGGAGAGGAAGTGTGGGGCTTTTAGTTTGTTTGTTTTCAGCTGTTGACAGCCTGTGCAGAAGCCTGCATCACCTAGACGCTTACCTCTCCCTGGCAAAGACCTGTTGTTGTCCCCTGCTTTGTAAAGGACATCCCTATTATTCCCTGCAGAGATAATTGTTCTCTGCATTTTTTTGCCTTACTGGCAAAAATTGTTACTTGAAGGTTGAGGATCTGTCCCTTCCTTTTTGGCATGGTGATTTCTGCAGGTGGGCACAGGTAGGATGTTGGAGAACATCAGGGACTTTTTCACTGTGTGTTCTCAAAGTGATGGCTGTCTGAGGCCCTTGTGCTCTTTTCTGTTCTCCTCCCAGCATTAATGCTTTCATTATCTGAGTCTGCATCTACTTAAAACATACTTCCTTGTACAGTCATGTAGCGTGTAGTGGTAATTGTTTGGTAATATGGTGATTATGGCCAGGTAATGCTCAGTTAGAAATCACTGAGGTCAGAGTCAGGCCTGCATGACTCGATGTGAGAGATTACAGCCACCTTCAGCCTTACTGTGGAGGCCGGATCTGAAGTGTCCTCAATCGCTGCAGGCCAGTCATGCAGGTCACAATGGACTTGGGCATCTTCGCTGGTAAAACTGTCCCTATTTGAGGTGAAAGCAGTTGTCTTACAAAACCAGGCCGTTTGCATTTGTTTTTTGGTCTTACAGATAGATGTAAAGAATCACAAGCACAACAGTCTGAAAGATGTTTTGTTTCAATCAGTTTCGTAGGCTTTCCTCAGTTGGCTAGACCATGAATAAAAATATTTTCTATCACATCAAAATTGAAACAGGTGAACGAGGAAGGGGCATGTTAGTCTTGTGTCCAAAAGTGTTAGACATAATTTGAATTCCTTTTTGTGGAAGTGTAAATCGATAACAAGATTAAAAATAAAAAATACCAGATTTCTTTTCTTATTATAAAACAGTGCTGCCTTTAAATCTATGTGTATATGATACTGTAATAACTGGCACGTATATAAGCCAACAGCATTCAAGATGGACACCAAAAATGGTACAGTACAGCTGGGAGCTACTTGGGATGCAGTGTTCTGGTTATGCCGGTTGGGTGTTTGGGTTTTCTTACTGTCTTAGTATCCTTTGGGAGCTAGCTGGCCTTACTGCCTTCCTGGCAGGCAGCCCATGAAGGTAGAGCTGCTTCTACCTCTCCACCCCTTTCTCCCTATGTGTCAGCTGTGGCTACAGATGAAGACTCATTTTTCAAAACCAAATAAAACCACTCAGAACTGAGGTACTGGGCTGGTGTTTGTCATTCACTACAGGCCAACTTTTATTCCAGGATGCTGTAACAAACCAAGCTTTTTTCCTTTATGCTGCTCTTTGGTTTTCAGTTTTTTCTCTCTATTGATAACAGGCAAAATGTGTTGAGGTGTTTTGTCCAGCTGCAGTCCTCAAACTCTGATTGTTTTGTCTTTGCTTCCTCCTAGGCAACCTAACCATGAGCTTGAACCGCCTTATTTTTTTTCCCTAGGTTCTTGTAGGCATTCTCCGTTGAAACTGGTTATTTGGAGATTTAATTTGCATGAGTCGTCTGTGTGTCCGTGTGGGCCTTCCTTACTGTGTGTGTCTTCAGGCTAATGACCAATAACTATATAATATATATACTGTGTAATTTTGTGATAATTATCACGTCTAAGTGACTGACCCAGAACACAACGTTGCCAACATTTTTGGTGTCTCATCCCCTGCTATGGAGAAAATCTTAATAGAGAGCTGGAATGATTTCAGCCCTGACCTATATTCAGAGCTGCATGTGCTACCCACCACATGGATGAAGCTTGCTTCCACTAGGGGCACTTTGCCAGGGCCAACTCACAACTGGAGGCGAGGAAGTGAAAGGCGCAAGAAGGGAAACAGAAGGAAAGTTTCCACACAGACACACAACAAACAAGGGGAGCTGAGTAGCCTGCCTTTTAAGGCACTCAATGTTGACTGTAATTGTTATATTGTGCTTAGATTCCACAGCGATAGACACCTTAGAGAACTCCTAAAATGGACACAGTACTGAATTTTATTAGTCTTTTTTGGAGGCAAATTGTAGTGCATGCATAACCACAAGTTTGGGCTCTTATTCCCAGGAATCTGAGGGGAGCATCTCAGCAGCTGGTTCTGGTACCATAGCATGGTTTCCAGGGATGCTTAGAGTACTGAACTGAAAATGAAGCTGGACAAAATGAATGAGTAACTGAGAGCGGTGTCTTGTCCAAGCAGGCAGCAAGTATTATGCTTGAGTCCTTCTCTCTCAAAATATATATTCAGGTGGAATATGTTTTCTTCTTGAGGGTGTATCTTATGTACTCCTTCTGCAGAAAGCAATGGAAAGTTGTGGTGTAATTCAGCAAGATGTAGTCGGGTTTTTCTGTTTTTCGTGGTCGGGATTACATTTTCCTCAGGGCAATACCACAAGCATCAGTCAGACTTTGGCCAATTGGTGCCTTTGGATCATGCACATATCTTGCTCAGCAATTGGTGGACAGATAGGCTGTGAGATCATACAGATACGTTCCAAGAAAGCAACAGGATATTAGCCTGAGCCCTTGGAAGGGGGAGTGAGGAAGAGGAGCATATGGCCAAAACCAGTATCTATAAATGTTCCTTGTGCTGCTGTATAGACACAAGGCAGAAGTAGGTGAGCTAGCTGTTGTAGCAGTGGAAAAGAAGTTTGGCATTGTGAACACACACTGAAACATGTATGATAGAAAATGAGGGAAGAGAAGATGAAGCTTAACAGGAAAGTTCAATGCAGTGGTAGGCAGGTCATGTGATGCTCAACCACAGGGTTTTCCTGCTTGTGAAGAGGAGCTATCTCAGTAAGATCCAGATTAATGTTCCTGTCTAATACAAAGACGGTTATAATCAGCCTCGCAATTAGGGAGAGGCTATTAATTATGTGATAGTGGGAACCAGGAAAGGTCCTGAGGAATGTGGCCAGGTGCTCAGTGCCCATTGGTGATTTGCTTTTCCCTCTTTCTTCCTCAGCTACTGTCAGACAACTGAATAAGCTTTCCTAATCCACTTTGGTGTGAAGTATGGGACTGGTTCTTTTTAAAGCATCTTCACCTTCTTGGGAGAGGGAGGCTGGCTGTGTTTTATGGGAGAGGGTTTTGTTTATTTTTAAGTTAAACTTTAGGAGCCCTGGGAGGCACCTGTGATTCCATGACCTCCCCATCAGCTGAGGGGAGGTAATGCAAACTTGCACAGCTTTTCAACACACGAGATCTGTGCCCAGAGTCTCAGACAGGTACCACAAGTGACTTAAAGTATCTACCTTTTAGTTGCACTTTTTGCATATGAGACAAGGATAAGACAGGATATGCATTGCTACCTTAAATATTTTCAAAAAATAATTTTTTTAACACCTCGTCCAGTCCAGCCCTGGAGAGAGGCTTTTTCCCCCCTTTGTTCTCAAGCAAAGCAAGGAAATAGTTTAAAAAAGAAAATACTATATTAATAACATGTGTCCTGAGGGGAAGGATCATATCAAAACTAGCACCGTAGCACTCAACTTTTGAAAATGCAATATTTTAAAAATGAGGGAATTTGTTAGAAAAGAGCATGAAATGAAAAGAGGGCACCTGATAGATGTAAAATGGAAAGTGTAGTCAATTTTTAAAATAATAGCAAAAAACCCTAGTTAAATCCCACAAATGAAATGTGAATGCCTGTGTCTCATCACCAGAAAGGAGAGTCTGTGCAAAGCATTACCCATCTTTAGGGAAGGGAAAAGATCAACTTTAGCAGCACTACAAAACTTGCAGGATGTGCCTGTGTCACCCTTTTCCTCACCCCTACTCCTGTTTTACCCTCTTGGGTGGGATCACATATATTTGTAACTGTGCCACATCTGTATGGCTGGTAAATCAGCAGGGATGTTGCTTTTAAGTATGAAAAGATGATTTAAGAAGTGGCTTATGATACCAGGAAAGTTACAAGGTCCACAAAAAAAAAAAGTAACAGAAAACCCAGCACAGTGATACAAATGATGTGATAGGATAGGGACATGTGGTTTCTGTAAAAGAAAATTGTGTGTTCCTCTACTAAGATGTTTTGAGCATGTCAGGAAAATCACGGACTTAAGAATCAGTGGAAATTTATGTGGTCTATGAAAAAAGCCTTTGGCAAAGCTTCTCACAGAGAAGCTGCCAAATAAATTAAGCAGTGTGATGTACTATGGCAAATTAGAAATTCACCAAGAGATGGTAAAACAAAGGGT
This sequence comes from Corvus kubaryi, assembly GCF_017639235.1. Taxonomy (NCBI): domain Eukaryota; kingdom Metazoa; phylum Chordata; class Aves; order Passeriformes; family Corvidae; genus Corvus; species Corvus kubaryi. The sequence continues at coordinate 17,449,709 of NW_024582059.1, read as the reverse complement.
AGGAAGGAATTAGCAATTTTAAGCATGACAAAAGGCTAACAGAGGGGTGTTCCATTACTAAAAGTGGAATTGTGCATATTTTAGCAAATGTGATCTACACAGAGTGATGACTGTGGGTAAGAGAATTATAGATGGTACAACCCTATGTGCATGAATTGAGATTAAGAAAAGCAAATCTTGAAAGGGAACAAAAGGAGGCTGGCTGGCTGATAAACAAGGGGGCAAATGAAGTTATTGTTGACAAATAGAAGGTACTGTACCTTGGAAACCAGAGTCTAATAATGCACCTGGCTGTCAGATATAATGAACTGTAACTGCTCAGGAAAAATATCTGGATATTGTTGTAGACAGTTCAATGAAAACCTTTTCTTGGCACATTAGATATTTGAGTGTCTGGAGAATAAAACAGAAATAACACTGAAAATGTAACAATGTTACTATTAGCATATGGTATGCTGCCACTCCTGGTCACTGCATCAAAAAAGATATGAGAATGGAAGGGGCTTTAAAAGCTGGCAGTGAAAATTATTAGTGGGATGGCAAGAAAGGACTCCCTTTGGAGAAAGAAGCTGAAAAGAATGGGACTGCCAGGAGGGTGAGAGATGTGTGATCAGAATAATGTTTGATAGAGAAGATAAACTGAACGGCCTCTTTTTTTCTTTCTTGTAACGTGAGAATGAGGAGGCAGCAAGAGAAACTGAGAGAAACAAAAATTAAAATTTTTTGACTAATAGATAACTTGTACCCAAGTCCTCAAACAGGGCATAAAGTTTGTGAGGACACTATAATTGTTGAAAATTACTGCATGTGTCATAGCAAGCACACACTGAAAAAACTGCAGAACCACAAAATATCATTTGAGACTGGGCAGGCTGTAGGGTTAAAATAAAGACGATACAAGTACTTTGGTAAGTCAAGGAGAACATCCGTGGTTAAAGGAAATAAACTCTGAAGCCAGAAGCCCTTAAGTGGTTCTGGCATAAGTCAAACAGTAGTTTTATGGGATTTTGAAAGAAGCATTGTGTATGAGCAGGTTGTGCACTGTGGTTTGTTGCAGCGTAATTCAGAGACATCCAAATCTGGCAGCAGCTGGGCTCAGACTGGCACTTTGGGGAAAACCTGCCAGCTGCCCTCTTGTCTCCTCCTGCCTGTGGTTCTTGCAGGAAGAGCCTGTTTGAGTCTAAAGAAGACATCTGATGGTTTGGGTAGCATTAGCACAGTGTAAGAGCCATTCTCTGCCTCTTGGAGGGAGCAGGCAGCTTTTTTGGACTGTAACTCTGCGTGGCCTGAATCTCCCCTGTGGTTTTCTGTGTAGCTCTACAGGGTTTCTTGTTTTTTATTCGGCAGCAAGTAGTTGCTGCCTTGACTTTTCCCCCCAAATGGCAAAGAGTGGCAATTCTTGGCTTTTTTAGCTGCTGTTGAATGGGCAAATAAGGGACAGCTTTTCCTTTAAAGCAAAGCTGAAATTGCTCTAGTGTTCAGATTTTTAAATTATTATTATTTATTTTTGAAAATAGAAGTTAAAATCTTCTGGTGGGAATAGACTCTGGACATTTGGGGGTAAATATTTGGCTTAATGGGTTTTTTTTCTTTTTCTAGATCTAAAATTTTTCCTTTCAATACTCAAAATGTTTGGGTTTGAACTCTGTCATTTCTTGGCTATGAGTTATAAACGTTCTTTATTTTATGAGAAATCCATTGGTGATGAATTTACTGTCTTTGGGCAGGAGAAAAAAATCCAAATCAGATGAATCAGTGGCTCCTATTTTCATCCATTCTCAAAAGATATTGCAGGGGTGGCATGCCATACTCCCAGGGAGAGAAGGTGGGCTCCCACACAGGCTTTGTCACCCGCCTGCAGCAGTGACAGCCTTCTGAAGGCATCGTATTGATGGATGTGATAGGGGCCTCTGGAAGATGTGGTTAAATACATAGGCAGGGACATGTTGATTGAAGGGGATCCTGGAGAGAAACCCTGGCACACAGAATCTGTGGGTGTAAGAGATAAAGTTGCCATGGTGAGGGTGCTCGCTGCCCTGAGTACATCTTGGTGTTCTCTGTGAAGAGTGCTTACACACTGCTGTGCTCACAGACCATCCTGCTTCCAGTAGTGTAGAAAGGCAATCTGCTTGGCATTTTCATTGTAAACTGCTACTAATATTTAGAATTTATTGTGCTGCTATTCTTCTGCAAGATTACTTTAAATCTGTGTTAGGTTAGCATTAGCTACTTCCTTTTTTTTTTTTTTTTTTTTTTTTGGTCATTGTCAGGTGCAATTATAAGATTCCAGAATTGCTTTGTGTGTAAATGTCATGCTTATACAGTATTGAGAATTTCATTCTGGTCAAGAGAAATTCTCTCTTGCAATCTGTCTAGCACCTCCAGAGCCCCCAAAGAACCACTGAATGAAAAGCTACACAGCACTGGTGAAATGTGTCTTCACTGAATGCAAAATGTACAAAAAGAGGGACATCTCCCAGCTTCACATTTTAGCAGACCTGAGTTGAGGGATTGTGTAGAGCTGGAAATCCTGGATCTGAGCTTGTGACTGAATTCCTCTTACTATATAGGAAATGAATCAGGCCAAGTCTACAGCCATGGGAGAGTCCAGCCTGAATTCTTCCAGAGCCCTGTTTGGGAGATGCTGCCATTACCCCGGAGCTCTGCAGTGTCTGCACCAGGGCCCTCAGGATCTAGATCTCAGCTCTGCAGGAGACTGGAAGGTGCTGAAAGCCTTAGCTAAAGCTAGGTTTTCCAAGTTCCCTCAGTAGATCTGCTGCCCTCAGGGCTTTTGGACTCCCAGGCTGTAGCAGGAAGCCTTGGATCCCTGGCACAGCTGGCTGCTTCTGAGCCAAGCCCAGGTAGCAGGGAGAAGGAAGAGTGCCATTCAGTAGGGTAGGGGAATCACACCTTGTCTGCCAAGAGTTCATCAAACCTCTCCATGTTTCAGGTGAAATATTTTGCATTCAACAAATTGCCATTTTCCAACAAAAATCTGTCTCACTGACATGTTTCCAACCAACTTGAGTCACAAGTGAAAGCGAATGTGTGGAGCTCAGCTGGTGCCAGTGTGCCCTGATCACATGTTCATCTATTAGTAAGGAACAAATGTATGCATTTGCCAGCTTTTTTGCAGGGAGTAGCCTGGAGTGCTGCTGTCAGGATTTAAAATTTATTTGTAAAGCCATAGCGAAAAGATTTTTCAACAGCCCTGCTGTTATTATGCTGGGCTCAGTTGTTCCTTCCCTTTAATGAGTACTGTATGAAGCAAGACATTGTGTAATTATATGTATATAGCTTATATAGTTTAATGAGTGTGTCTGTTCATATAATATGTGAGCCATTACATACAGATGGATGGAGTTCCCTTTAAAAGGTAATCGGGATCAAGCCTGAGGATACCAGGCATTGTATTCATACTGGAGCATGCAGGCTCTGTGACAAAGAGCCTGTAGTCAAAATATGAGGGCAGTAAGATTAACTAACTGTGATCCTTAATTGACTGATAAACTAGACAGAGAGAGATGGCAGACACCATCTCTCGTGCTTCCATTTTATCATAGAAGAGCTGTTTATTTTCTGGTAGAATTAATTTGCAGCAAACTGTTTCAATAGCTCCTCAGTATTGCCAGGTGCTGTGTTTTTACTCTAATGATACATAAATCAATGATGGACATTGCTGTACTGGTTGGGTTGTTTTTTTTTTTTTGCTGGGTCGCTCTGAACAATTTTTATTAGTTAGGTTGCACAGAGTTATGTTTGTTTTTTAATCAAGAAAGCTATTAGTTATAGCTTGGAAGTCTTTATGCACTGACAGGTCATCAGGATCTGGTTGTAAGGGTTGTTTGATCCAAAGCAGACTTCATGATTTCCAAGCTGCAGAAACAGATGTTCCTGATTTTTTTGTTTTCACTTGAGTCTGATGTTTATGTTCTTTAACTTGTGTGAAAGAATCCTACTGTTCTTGGTGTCCGACCACTTTCCAAGTGCTCAGAATGAAGAGTTCACTCATTAGTTAATATTTTCTTTTTTTTTAAATGGTGTGAGAAATGCAGAGTTGAGATTTCTACAATGCTATTAATCTGCTTGGCTTAATATATGCTTTTATCTTTCACCTCTTGAACCAGGTTCATCAGCACCAAGACAGGGGTGAGACCTTCCAATGCCAGCTATGCCCTTTTACGTCCTCCCGCCACTTCAGCCTGAAACTCCACATGCGTTGCCATCAACATTTCCTCAGGACAGAGTCTAAAGTGAAGGAGGAAATGCCAGAAACTGAGGTGAAGGGGTCACCACAGCTAAACAGTGACTCCTGCCCGGGACCACAGAGGGAAGGAGCAGGGCCTGACCTCACTGTATCCAAAACACCTGATGTGGCTGGGCAGCCTGGTGGGGGGGTTCCACCTTTGCTGGTGAAAGAAGAGCCCAAAGATGACACTGGCGCCTCAGCTGCACCTTTTGCTCTTAGCACTGTTGACAGAGCCCCCAACAACACAAAGCTGAAAGACTCCTCTGACTTTGTGGCCAATACAGCATCAGCACTATTCAGCCAAGATATCTCTGTCAAGATGGCATCAGATTTTCTTATGAAGCTGTCAGGTAATTGAGCAGCAACATTGACTGCTCCTTTAGGAGCTAAGAGACAGTTTGTCTTGGGTTTGTTAAGTCATGGAATTGCAAGGAGAAAAAATTGTACCTTCTTAACTTATAATTCCTTGTTTCTTTTGATAGAAGAGGTGTATGGTGGAGGGCAGAGGGGAAGCAGTGAGAAGAGAGGGGTTTTGCTGTTTAATTGCTGGGATTAGGAGTGAGAACTGTTTATCCAGGCTTTCATGTTCATTAGCGTTTACCTTGGCAAATCTCTTGTGGTGTGTTTTCCAGGCATGCTGAATACCTGTAGTTCTAGTCTGAAATCACTGAGGGTCACCAAGGTGTCCAGCATGTTCAAAAATTCAGTTCTTAAGTTCTCTGCCTTTACCCATCTGTTAAAAAGGACCAATAAAGTATTGGTCACCTTCCTTTCCAAATAGTATTTGAGGTCTATGTAGTAAATACATGTGAAGTGTGAATGTTACTGCTTTTGGGTTTTGTTGTTAACACTTCTTTTAAAAGAAGAGTTGTCCTAGAGATTCATGTACAGCTTTTCTTTTTTTAATTATTATTATTTTAATTGAACTCCATATCTAATGCCAAGCATGTGTTTAGTGTTTTCTCACTGTTAGATTATTGCTTTAAGAATGGTATTCATACGTGAGACTGAAGTGTAGGATGTGTTTAGGGTGGATCTGTTATATTTTATGTGCTCTTCTATTGATTTGACTGAATAGTTCAGAACAGTTGATATGGTGGGGAGGTGTTCTATGCCAAATGTTTTCAAAATTGGCCTTGAATTTTTGAAGAGAAAGAAGTCAGGAAAAATGTCACTCAAGAAACTTCTGTTTCACAAGGAGATCTCAATCCTTATGGGAAGTTTTAGACATTGGAGACAGAAGGTAACCTTTTCAATAGAAAATAATGTCAGCTTTCTTCTTTAAATGGAAAGTAAGTTATATTTGAGCAAATTTTGTTGTCAGGTAAACTAAGGAAATAGCTCTGTCTTAATGCCTAGCCTTGGTGAAAACACAGCCATTTGTTTAGGAAAATCCTTCTCTCCTCATCTTCCCAGATCTTTCTACCTTTGGGATCACAGTTCAGTGAGGAATGGAATAGAATGGGTTAATACAAGAAATCAAGACTGAGGCTTCATGAAGCCAGCCAGAAAAAGAGAAAACAGCTGAGGGCAAGCAGGAGGTGAATTGGGCTGGCACAGATGGTTTGCTGTGTTGGTTGGAAGAAGCCACAGGACTTACCCCTGAAAAAAAATTAAATAATCTGTCAATATAAATTATTGCTCTGACTGACAAAAAGCGGGCAGGATGAGTCTGTTTTGATTTGCTTGTACATTTCTGTACTTGAGTTTCAAATTTGGACTTGATATGAAATCCATCTTGCACTGTCAAACAGCTGTCCCACACATGTTGTTGTTCCGAAGTCGATCTTAAATTTGGGTTGCTGTGCACGAAGAGGCTCTGCACGTCATCAGGGCTGGCCTGGGGAGGGTGGTGCTCATGATGGCTGCGTGTAGCAGCAATGAGAGCAGGGTGCAGGAGAGTGGGGAAAGCCTGGACACTGAGAGAACATGCAACAATTTGGTGTGCAGCTTTTCATGTAGCAGTTGATGGGAAACTGTTCCCAGTTTGGCGGACGGTCATGTTTTCAGTGTCTGATCTATTGGCATCAGAGAAAAGATACAAGTGTACATTATTCATGCAAAAGGCCTATGCAGTTATTTTATGGTGACTTACTAAAGGTCTTGAAACCTGACTTGTATGCACTGTTACCTAGCAACATGTTATGAAGTCGCTGGGGGAGCGAGATGTATCTGTAATTTCGGAAGTGCGCGTATTTGGATTAAAACGTACTGCCAGTCACCAAATTTGCTACACCAAAAGAGCAACGTCGGAAGGAAGGGAATTTCTTTTCTTCTGAGATTTATATTGTGTTCCATACATTTAGTTCATGCTTTCCTCAATACCGAGTGCATAAATTTGGAGTAGAAGTAATTCTCTTTTAGCAAGTTGGCTGAGTATTAGCTGCAGCTTTGACGGCTTGCTCTGCTGAACGGAGTTCCTTTGAGTGATTTCTTTATTACAGCAGTCTTGTTAGGCCCATCAGAGCTTCAATTATTTGCCCTACCTTTCCAATGATATAAATCTTTTGACATCTCAAATTGTATATGCCAGTTGTAAGAGCTAACACAGATTTTTCGAGACCAAATTATGTCAAAACAATCTAATTTTCTTCTCTGACAGGCCTTGTGGCTAAGAAGGAAGCAGTAGATAGATGTAAAGACTTCTAGAATTTGGCATTTATTCTTATTGAATATTGATGTTCTAAATGAACATTTATTTTTGCTTGCCAGTGTTTATTGCTCCTCTTTTTCCTTGGTGTCAGTTTGTATACTTCCAGTTGCATGGGAAACCTGCTGAAGTTCATCCATCATATCCATGTCTCTCCAGAGACGGGGGTGTCACATGTGACAGTGCCAAATGCTTGGCGCTAGTCCAGGTAGACAAGGTACCCCTGTCCACCAGGGAAAGCCACCAAAATTGGCCAGGCATGATTTGCCCCTGGTGAAGCCACGCTGGCTCTCACCAATCACTTCTTTGTTTTCCATGTGCCTTCACACAGTTTTCAGGAGAATGGAGATTATAGTAAATAATCATAAAATCATTGTAATTAGGACAAAAAGTAACAGGACCGTATTGCTGTAAGGTTTAAGTTAGCATTAGGAAAATCTTTCCCAAGCTGAGGTATTTGTACCTCTGTGATAGTTTGGCTGGAGAGATTGTGGCATCTCTGCCACTGGAGAAATGTAAAAACAGCTGCCTGTTTATGGCTGGTCACATATTAGGCAGTAAGATGGACTAAATCTGTGTATCTCAATCAGTGGACCATGGGATGTCATAAGCAGTGGCAAAAAATGTCATCCAAACAAAAACAAGCAGCAAGATGTAGAGATGCAAATTGGGGAAAAAAATAAAGATGTTCAAAGACAGACCTGATTTGGAGTGGGCCAGAGGTGAGTTATGGTGACACTGCTCAAAACAGCCACTCAGGTTTTTTTCAGAGAGGCTCAGGGGAGCTTTAGATTTAAAGAGATTGAGAAATACTGGTGTGGACCTTTTGGAGACCACTTCATCCCCAATTCTGTGCCATTGCTTGCTAGAAAGATCTTCAGTTATGTGTTTTATGAAATAATGCTTAACACAAATCATCAAATGTAAATCTAAAAATTAGAACAAATTTTGAAATTTTCTTTCCAGATTCTATTCTCTAGGCCCTAGTATAAGGTAGGGGAGGCTTTTAAATTCACAAGAAATTTAAAAGGGTTCTCTGAAATTTCATTCAGATTTATTTGTAAAGACAATTAGCAGATGACTCTTAACACATTAACAGAGGAGTATTTAAGCATGGGCATGTCTTTACCTTCAAATCTTCCCCCCTCTGATTTCAGGAGGCTTGCTTGTACACTTTAAGTTTTCCCAGTGTTTTGCTGTATCAGTGCTTTGCCAGAATGTTTTCCTCCCCCAGTCCATTAATTCCATTTTGAAACTTTCTAACAGCATTCATATCTTAATTTGAAGAGTTTTTGGTTTTCCTGTTTCAAGGGTTTCAGTGGCAGACATTATACAGCACATCTCTTTAAATACTGGTGTCCTTCCACCCACTTTTGAGGCTTGGGTTTTGTTGGGGGTTTTTTTGGTAATAAAAAATGTCTTTCACAATGATCCAAACTACAATGGCCAGTGGACCCTAGTGATGCTATTACTGTGGCTACATTATGTGCTGCAGTAACTTTTAACATTCGGAAATAAATGAATCCCAACAAAATGAATGGGATTCTTGCACTATTGCTCTCAGTGGGATTCTGTGTGGAAACATAATTGGTACACATCCTTCATTGCTGGCCTCTCTCCCCACCTCTCTGTGTTTAAACAAGTGCATTGCTCCAGCAAGCAGGTCTCTTCATCTTGTGGAGTGGTATCAAGTGTGCCTTGCTTCTGCTGTTCTTTTTATGTTCCCCGAGTTACCTGCATGAAACAACTTTAAAAAAGACAGGAGGAAGGAGCAAAAATGCTGAGGGTTTGGGGCTGGCCGTGTTAAATCAATTAGAAACTCTTTTCTCCCAGTTTAAGTCATATCTGCTGTCGTGCAAGGAATCAAGTCTTTATTTTGGGAAATAAAGCCGCCATGGGACTTTGGTGACTGTCCAAAATATTTGGGCTCCGCATTCATGTTTTATTAGCTGATTCCATTAATGGAATAATGAAAGAGTAAATCATCAGACAGCTATGTACAGTGTTTTAGTAGATAAGCTAAGTAATCACTTAGATTATATGTTCTGTTTGGCTCGCGAAAATTACTGCATTCCTTAAAGGTAACACAAGTATTTGAAATGTTTTATCATTTGCCATTGACAGTACTGAACTGGCTGGCTTGAAGTCTTCGAACAGCTATTTTTAATAAAATAAAAGCATGTCCAATTAAATTGCCATAATTGATGTATTTGAGTAGCAAGTTCCAAAGAAAAGACCACACTGTCTATATTTAGGATTTGTAGTTTATGTCAGAATGTAAAATTTCAATTAGAATATGTAAGTGCACAGGACTGGCAATTATTGAGCCATGTCCTTAATTTAAAAATACTGTGAATCCCATAATGCTGCTGTCAGTGTAAATACCCCTGACGTCATCATGTTCTCTCTTTGAAGTCTCTCCAGATTTGCGTTTTCCTGGTTTCCATATAGACCTTTTGTTTGAAATAAAATTGTGAAGGGGCAATAGCACATCTACTTAAAACTTAGGCAAATAAAATCTTGTTCTAGTTTTTGCTACTGATGTATCATCACCCTTTTAATCTCTTTTCAGCAATTTCTAGTCTTGCAACCACAATTTCCCAGCATCCTTAAAATCCCACCCGTCATGTTTTACAGCTTGAAGGAATATATAGAATTTAGCAAGATAAAACAGTGTAGTCTCTGTTTTAATTTAGCAATTAAAAATGCAGAATAAGAAACTCCCTTTTTTTGTGCACTCAGTCCAATACAACTTAAAAGAAGCCAGCAATATGATTCTGGACCAAGTTTGTGCTTACAATTTAGGTTTAACGTCTACACAAGCTCTCACATTTGGAGTATAGGACTGGACTAGGCTGATGGCTCTTTTGCTTCCCTGAATACACCATTACTCTGGGCAGAAGTCCGAGCTCATGAGCCTTTCTCTCACATCCATCCAAAATGGGATTTGAAAACACTGTTAGTTCAATCATCTCTGATTGTTTGGTTTGTTTTTTGTTTTCTTAAATAAATACAAAGGTCGGTCTGGTGGTGTTTCTCCTCCTCTGTTTTTGCTCCTTTGTAGAGAGAAGACATTCCCATACTGCAAGTAATTCTTTCTTATCAGCAACAAATTCCTCCTTGCTCCTTTCACTCCTCTCTCACTTTTCTCCAGCTTCCTCACAACCTTACCTGTTCTGCTGCTGTTTTGGTTTTTACCTGGAAAGGAGGAGATGGTCTTGGCTGATGCTACAGCCTTTTTCAGCCTGTGGGACTTTGGCTGCATAGCAGACATCTTGGGGCATTGGGAGAGATGTGTGGTTCTACACCTGCCTTAGCAATTTGCCTAATTCCTCCATTCCACCTGGATTAGAACATGGTGAAATTTTGAGGGCGCAGCAGCAGGCCTGGTCATTCTCCTTTGCTGTCTCTCATTGTGCTTGACTCCAGCTCCCTAAACACAGAGCAGCTTTAAAGATGATCAGGATAGTTAGCTTTTTCCTCAGCCATGACTGGTCTCTAATCTCTGTAGCTGTAGTCTGGCATCACTGATAAAATTATACGAAGGTGTAGTGATGTACTGTGTCACTGTCATCACGGTTCCCTTCAACCCAGACTCCGTGGATGCTTTTTCTCATGGCCTTTTCATGGCAGAATTTTTGTTGTGGATTCTGTTTTCTTCCTCATCTTCTTTCAGACAGATGGAACTGTGACCAACTTCTTGCTGATTGTGACTTGTAATATTGAGCTTGGCTTGGAAGTAATCAGCCCATTTTTCCTCTTTCAGTTATAAACATTTTGGGCGTTTAGAAATCCTCTTAAGTGGACTGATGGAGTTAGCAGCTTCTACCAGAGCGTTTCAGATTAGTGGCAGATACCCAAAGCTTTTCTTGTGGCATTTGGCAGTTTCAGGAAAGTGTTACAACTTTCATCATCTACTTTTGCCAAATGGCTCAAATGATTCCAGTTGCCGGGAAGATAAAAATCAGCAGTCTGGAATATTCTTTGATCTGTGTTTTTTCTGGATATGGAATGGAACAAATGGAGCATTATCCACCATGCTTGAGAGATTCCTGCCTGTTGGTTTCATTTGCTATGTGGGTTTGTTTTGTTTCCTCGCTGTGTATTTCAAAATTAAATTGCTGGGGGTTTTTTTATTCAGTCTGCAGACAACACATCCTTCATTCTGTTCTCACTGCTGTTCAGAATGAATGTAAATTAAATACAAATTAAGGAGATGTGTGTGTATCTATTTTTGTATGTAGGTGGAAGATACTCTTCCTTTTGGGGAGTAATAATTTTGTTGTTCAAATATACTTTAATGATCTTCAACATACTCTTTTTAATTCTTGTCTAGTTCGAATTTTTTTAGGAATCCTCAGTCATGGGATTTTTAAAAACTGGTCATAGTAAACTTTTATTTCCCTTATTTGCAATGTTTTTTTATTACATCTGTTTATTGTTTTCCCTAAAAGGGCTAGTGGATGCATTATACTTGCTATTTCCCATGTGTTACCAATTTTGTCCATAGTTGTGGATCCAAGATGGGACAGAGGCAAGAGTGGTGGGGACTTTTGTTGTTTAGGGGGTCTTTTTTATGCTGTGGGTTTTTTTTCCCCTCTAGCTTTAATGTATGGATCTGATAGATGAGACAACCACCCCGTTTTTATTTGTCCTTCTGTTTTAGGCTTCATTTACATTAGAATCTGCTTATTTCAAGAAAGAGTAAAAACCCTATTAATTGGAGTAATTGGCTTGAAACTGACCCAGTAGTTGTCTGATTTTGGTTTTGTTTTCTGCGGAAGAAAAGTAAGGAAAATAACTCTTCTATTTTTGTGATTTATCTACAGTTTAGACATTTGTTTTTTAGAAAACATCGGTCAAGGAATGTGCTGCCAGTTAATTAAAGAAATAAGACTCTACTTCTGTCCTAATTTATTAATTCCCTCTTCTGTCCAAAACAAAGCAGCTAGAGTAGGCAGAATCAGTGACTGAGGTAAGAACAACAGTCTGGGATTCTTTTCCTTCGTGTAATCCTGCCAAAGGCACACCTTCAGGCCTTCCTCTGGGTTGGGGGACCCTGACTATGTTTTATATTTCTCATGGGTGAGGTATTGTAAACACACAGATTATGCATATCTCATGAAGAGCTCATTTAGATTATGGCTGATGCTGTGCTGGTTGACCTGTTACCAACATGGTTTTGGTTATCACTGTTAGCCTGGATGATGGCTCAGAAGGGTGAGGAGGCAGTGGCTCCTAGCAGCATGTGCTGTCACTGAGGGTGAGCTCATATGGGGTAGGGAGAGAAAGGGAAAGGTGGACAGAAGAAAGGAGGGGAACTCAATTCGTTCTGGATCTGTCACTTCATAGGCTCAGTCATGTTGGAAAAGATGTTTGAGATCATTGAGTCCAATCCATGACCAAACACCCCCTTATCAACCAGGCCACAGCACTGAGGGCCACGTCCAGTCTTCCTTAAACACCTTCAGGGATTGTGACTCCACCACCTCCCTGGGCAGCCCATTCCAATGTCTAATCACTCCTTCTGGAAGAAATTCTTCTTAATGACCAACCTGAACTTCCCTTGGCGTAGTTTGGGAGTATTTCCTCTTGTCCTGTCGCTGGCTGCCAGGGACAGGAGACTGACCCCCACATGGCTACAGCCTCCTGTCAGGGAGTTGTAGAGAGTGATAGTGACCCCTGAGCCTCCTTTTCTCCATGCTGAACACCCCCAACAAGCTCCCTCAGCCACTTCTCATAAAACTTGTGCTCCAGACCATTCAGCAGCTCTGTTGCCTTCTCTGGACTCACTCCAGCCCCTCAGTGTTCTTCCTGAATTGAGGGGCCAAGAACTGGACTACCACTAAACTATTTAAACTTTGACATGATCTACCTCGAATTTTCTGGTCCTCTGAGCTATTAGAACTTGTCTTCTCTTAGTAGGGTTTGAGGATGCCCTGGAATGAAGAGCATAGAGGCACCACCTTACACCTGCCCTTGGATTTGGTCAAACTGACTGCTGACTTTTGGCTTGGTGATAAGAGGATTTTAAAAAAATGCTAATTTCTTCCAAAAGCCCTCCTTTTGATCCTTTTTCTTGTGGTAGGATGATCCAATAAGCATCTGCCACTGCATACCATAGCACCTAACTCTTGAAGTAAGTTCCTTGTTTAAGTCTGTGATATTACATGAATTCTGTTACAGAGATTCTGTTTGTTTATGGATGCTTTTGCCATGGTGTATGGTTGCAAACTTACACTGATCCATGTGAGTTAAATATCACCTCTATTTTAAATGGTGAAAGTGTATAGGCTCACCCAGCCTGTAGTGCTTCCTCTACCTGGCTTGTTTTCTGCTCTGGTTCATGGCAGAGACAAGGCTGGGTCCACAGGTTAATGGTTGTTCTCAGTGAGTCATCTTTACCTCTTTACTCAGACTCATGCTTCCTTTATTTTCTGGGACAAATTTGAATTATTACCTTTTTGAAATGAATAAATTTAAAAGACTTTTTCTTTCCTCAATGTTCTCTGAAAGTTCAGGCAGACTGCTCTCTCTCGGTTGCACTCAGATCCTGGTGGAGTTATTTTTCATATCAGCATAGCAGGTGGAGTGGCATGTTGTAAAAGCAAAGGACAGCAGAAGGTAATTCAGCAGAGAAGGTTTGGATTTTTTTTTTTTTTTGGTGACCATTCATCACCCCAGGTCAAACCCCAGAATAGACTGAGGCCAGGATAAAAAAGATAGATAGAATTTTTTTGTTAGTACCTAGGTAAAGTTAAGACTGGCTTGAGAGTTTTAATGTTTCATATTTCTGCTTTGTCTTTTCTTAAGAAAAAAAGAATAAAAGCAATTCCTTGTGCTGGTAGAAGTGTCTATAGATCATGTTAAAAATTAGATATAAGGTAAGGCAATTTCTGAAGTGAGTAGCACTAATGTGTATGTGCACATTGCTTATGTGTGCATTCATTATACCACTTGCCTTAGTCCTGTTCTTTGGTAGTGGCTTGCCAACCAACAAGGAGGAAAATCAAACAACTCTGAAATAAAAATTGAAAAGATGTGTTGTGGTACAGGGTAATACAGTAGCTTGAAAAATTATTAGAACACCCCCAAAGACAAACACAAAACAAAAATTGAACTGTGTGGAAGTGAACAAAGGCTCAAAGTAGCAAATTTAAGTGTCTAGTTCTGATAAAGATGGCAATTGTACCTCATATTTTAGAGTTTGGGTCTCTGGGAGATGGTGAGCACTCCATGGTGGGATCAGGAATTTGGTTTCTCTAGGAATTTTGGGGGAATTGCTGAGAAGGAGAGTATCTGAGGAAAAAAGCCAGAAAAGTGAGGGGCCTTGAGAGTAAGAAGTAAGAAGCTATGGAAGAGAAAGTAGACCAAGACTTTAAGCAGTAAATGTTGCCAGATTTTGTTGGGGACAATGCTCTGTCTTTTGTGTTTGCAAAGACAGAAGTTTAGGGAGGTGGGAAAGATGTAAACTCGCCAAAGTTAAAGGCACTCAAGGAATCATCTGCTGTGTGTTACTGGGAATTTGAAGTGATGTTTCAGTCAAGAAAAGGTCTCGAGGCAGGGAAGGAGGTATCTCTTCATGGTTAAACATAAAAAAAGTTATAAGAATATTTACTTGAAAAATAATGCAACTTCTTTAGCCTTCTGCTTGTCATGCATCTGCCCATGAATTTATGTTGGCTGGGCTTGGAAGTATTGTTTAAGAGCTGCTCCGGTTTTATCCTTTTAATCAAACACAGTGCAGAGGATCTACTACTGTCAAAGGGTATCAGAAAGACCCTTCAAGAACAGCGCTGCTCAGTGTGTAAATTTTAAGCAGCCCCCCAAAGTCTCCTTACTTTCCTCTGAGGCTGTACAGCTGCTTAGATGGAGTATTTGAAAGGAATATTTTAAACTTACTCTTTCTTTCTATGGATATAGCACTTGGAACAGTGCAGAGCTGTTTTCTGAAAATCCCTCAGTTCTCATTCTTAACATACCAACTTTTAGGACCTAAGAATTTGCTACATTTTCCCTTTTACTCCCCTTTAGGTTTTCTATCTTCCTATTCCTCATCTCTTGTCTCTCTACCATGCTCTAAAAACTTCACATGTCGTATCCATGGGCTTTGCCAAATTTGCCCTTACATGAAATGGTGTTTTAAACTTCCACCAAGCTTATAGAAGACCTACAAACCAATGACCAGGGAAGTGCTTTTAGGAGGAGTAGAGGAAAAAAAGTGAGAGGATCTTCTCTTGAGCTTTGGTACATGCATTTTTTATGTTTCAAAACTCCCTTTGTAGAAAAGGTGCAGAAGTTTGTTTGCCACTTGAAGCACCTTTGAGCACAGTGTGATGTGTCTGCTTCCAGTACCTGCTCTAGCATTTCTCAGGTTATGGTTTCTTCCTGTTACTAGCTGCTCCAGGATTATATATTACACTAAGTCTTACTTCTTTCCTTCTCTTGACAGCTGCAAATCAAAAAGAGCCCTTGACTCCTAATTTTAAAGTGAAGGAGGAGCCTAAGGATGAAGAAGCTGCAAGTTCAGCTGTGTCTCAGTCCAGCTATGTGTTCAGCCAAGAATCTGAAGCCTCAGCTCCAAACATCCCCGAAGAGAAACTCAAGCCACAAGAAGCACAGGCAAATGTGATGAGGCAGGACATGTCAGTCAAGGCAGCATCTGAGCTCCTCATGAAGCTCTCAGGTAGATATTTAATAATATTGAATTTCTTAATTATTTTTTTGTGTATGCTGGCAGGGTTGCCTTGCAGAAGGTAAGTTCAGCTTTAGTAGTAAGCTAAAGAACAACTGAAAAGGCCTGTCTGCACAGTGTCGTGTACATGGAACATCTCCGTTTGGCCTGTAGCCACAGTATCTAATTATCTCTGCTCTGATTTTCATATCAATAACTGTGGAATAAGTCAAAAGAAATGATGCCTTAAAGCTTTGAGGTGCCATAATTTTGAAAATGTACAAAACCACGTTAATACCAATTTATTCACGTGTCACTTTATTAACATCATAAGAAAGTGTCTGTACTTTACTGCATCTGGCATAGCTTTATAAAATATGACTTTTAAAGCCTTTTGGTTTTTTCTGACAATATATTGTATTCAAAATTTCAAGATACACTGGTAAAAAAAATTATCTAAACTCAGCCAGCTTTCTGCATTTAGCAAGACCACTTGAACTTGCCTACATTGATTCAATGATAGATTCTTCTTCCAGACAAGGAGACAGTGTACACACACAGGTAATGTTAAAGCTGAAGGGAGTCAAATAAAAATGTATATTCTGCTAATTATGATTTGGCTACCTGTCAGAATTGAGGTTTAAGAGAAAGTAAAAGGGTTGAATTCTTCCCACTGGGATCAGGTGAAGTAAATGATGAAAAGGCTTTGAACTTCTAACAGACCAATTTTAGGATCAAGACATGAAAGTCAGTGTGGCAGGCTGGGTTTTGTACTTCTGTACCTGAACTGGATCTGATAGATTTTAAGTCTTCTCCAAAACTGGACAAGACTTTTTTTTAATTATGCCAAAGTCATGCAAGAAGTGCTGGTGGGAATACTTAAAGTTTAGTAACTTCTGAGATCCCTGTCAAACCTACCTGCAATCATTTGTCGATTGGATGCTCTCAACCTTGAATTTGAGCTCAGATTTGTACCTGAAAGACTTGAGTTGACTAGGATTTCCCCCATAAAACATGTAATTAATTCACTCCTGTTCATGCCTCCACACTATAATTGCAGAAGAATTTGAATCATTGATTTGCAAGCCTTCCATGTTAGTGGTGTAAAAAGTGCTTTCCAAGTAAAAAAGCTGATCAGAGCAGCAGTTTCCAGATTTTTCCCAGACTCCCAAATACTAAATATTTGGTTATTGGTGTAGTTCACTGTTACTGCTGGTAACTGGTTTGAGTGGGGTGTTTTGGTAGCAAAAGTTTGCAGCCTAATGAATGCTAAGCTGTGACTATTTTTCTTGGTACATATAAATTTATGTAACTATAAGGAAAGAGCTCCGTAATTTAATGTTTTGTCAAGTACTTCAGAGACACAAGTGGTCTGGATTGTCAGTCTGGAGTTCAGCACAAGCAGGATGTTTTTAAATTGTTTTATTGCTGACTATTATGTTAGAATATTTGTGCCTTAAATACCTGTTTATATGAGAGAAATCCTTCATGTATAAAATCTTGGTCAAGTCTTCAGCTTGTGTTGGGACCTCCCAGGCTTTAAAGACTGTAGTAAGAAATATACCAGTGTAACATTTCTCTTACAAGCTCTTAGGAACTGAGCAGTTTTTGCTGACAGTGGTCTTTTTGGCTAATCCATAGATTAGGAGGTGAAGAGTGACCAGGATTTATGAAGTCGGTGTTCCTGCCGTCAGTATTCTGTCATCAGCCAGGGGGTGGGGTTACACCCAGTTTGTCACAGACAGTTTTCAACTTGCACTTCCCTGAATTACCATCTAAGGCAGAAACTGTAGAGGAAAACACTAGAGGAAAACTGAGATACAGTTTAATATAGGACAACTACAAGGGGAAGATTTAAGATGAATGGCTTCTTTAGTGGGTTTTTGGGGTTTTTTTTAATCTTTATCTGGTAGAATACTCCCAGATCACTGGGACTTCCCAACCTACTGTAAGCAATTCTGTAGCCTGGTTTTGGTGACTTAGACCTTACTTAAACAATTAAGCCACTTCTTCATAGAATCATAGAAGGGACCTTAAAGGTGACAGAATCATTTAGGCTGGAAAAGACCACCAAGATCATTGGCTCCAACCACTGACTGATCACCACCTTGTCCTGGGCCACAGCACTGTGTGCCACGTCCAGTCATTTCTTGAACACCTCTAGGGATGGTGACTTCACCACCTCCCTGGGCAGCCCATGCCAATGCTTGGCAACCCTTTCTGTGAAGGAATTCTTCCTGATGTCCAGCCTGAACCTCCCCTCCTGCAGCTTGAGGCCATTTCCTCTTGTCCTGTTGCTGGTTGCTTAGGAGAAGAGACTTCCCCGGCTACAACCTCCTTTCAGGGAGTTATAGATTACAATCAACTGGTTCCAGCCCCTCTGCCATGGGCTGGGACATCTTCCACTAGAACACATTGCTCAGAGCTTCATTCAATATGGCCTTGAACACTTCTAGGGATGGAGCATCCACATTTCTTCCTGAGCTACTTCTTCAGATTAAAGGGAAAACAAGAACAAACTTCCTCCTTTTTCATGCTACTGGAAAGAAACAAAAAAAATGGAATGAGTATATCTTGATGTTTTACTCTTTGTGGGAAATCGTCAGTCAAGTGCCCTTGTTAGATTTGATATATTTTATTATTGGGTTTGAGTCAAGTCCTTCCAGACTCTTTATATTCTTGGTTAGGACTGAATGGATTGCGTTCTTGCTTTGTTATTTTCCCTTTCTTCTGCGTAATACTAATCACCAAAACCTGCACCACATACAAATTCAGCAAGGGATTTCCAACATAATAGTATTGTGCTCCCTGCATTCCTGACATACGTGCTGCTGTTATCCTGAGCAAGAATATTGCTGATTGTTTCAGCCTCGTGGGTGGGAGCCTCTTGGGATTTGGGCGTAGACCTTGCTATCTCCTTCCATGTGAAGGATAAACTGGTTTATATTTTTCACTGGGAAACCTCTTTTCCCAAAACGAGGTGCTAATGTTGCCAGCTCTTAGCTGTACAGGGTGGTGGAAGGCCTTTCCAGCTCTGGAGCCTGGTTTGGTCTGGTACGCACTGTAAGGTAGATTTACTCCAAATCACCAGCCCCTTGTCAGGCCCCATTTGTCAGCCACTCAGAAATGGCTCTAGAGCTAGGAAAAGTTAGAATAATAAACATCTTCTGCTGTGGTAGAACATTAACAGAACATTTGTTAGTTGCCATTGTAGAAGCAGATGGACAGAAACAAGAGAAAATCACACACAGCTACTTTAGTTCTACAAGACAAGGCTCTCTCTTTCAAGCTGGCGGGCTGCTGGGACGCTTGCTTCTAGCAACAAGACCAGTGTGAGATCAGGCCCGCACATGACTTTGGTGGAACTGGACCTTTTACACCAGTTCTCTCTCTCCCATGTTCCCCTGGGATTCAGTTCATAGGCGTGATACCTACTCACTCTTCTTCCAAAGGATTATCCAGGCTAAGAGGGCTCGTGTCTCTTGGGCCTGTCTAGGCAGAACCCACTTCCATCCAAATGGTGAGGACAAATCTTCCTAACAATCAAACTGCTATTTCAGAATAAATCAAATGCCCATTTGAAAGAAATGGTGCTTGGGAGTTACCAGGCAAAGTTCAAGCAGACTTTCAACCTCCAGTTTACAGAAGAAAATAAAATTCACGCCATGATATGTATGAGTGCACAAAGGTGAGGTGGGAATTCTGTCCATTGCTAAGTTTTGACTGAGACTAGATCCAGTGGTGAGCAAACAGATTTGAGGAGATAGTGGAGTGGGGCAAATTGCTGTCATCTCTGTTTGGAAGGGTGCCATCCCTGCAAGATTTTACATTCCCATTCAATATTGCATAAAATCAGTTAGAATAACTGTTTTTTACATTCTTACAAGTTCTCTTTTGTGGAAAAGCTAATTTATTTCTCAAAATACTTAATTAAGTGGTGCCCTCAATGATTCCTGATCAGTTTCATACACTCAGTCTTATAAATTGAAAGGTAGGTTTCAGAGAAGATTGAAATTGAAAATAAATATTTGCATTTACATGCCAATTTTAGAGCTGAAAAACTCATTTTCTGCTGAAATAGTCGTGCTGCTGATATGTTTGGGGCACATATTAGCTTTTAGAAGCATACAGTGTTCTGGCTTCTTGTCTGAAAATGAATGCATAGGTGGAGGAGTATAATTTCTATCCCAGCTACTAGCACTTTTCAAGTAATGTTTTACCCAGGGATATTAGTATGTCCTAGAAATGTTGTCTGAATCACATTTACCTTTATTTCAGATGTATCCTCTTCTTGAAATGTGTTCATTTTGCATGTCAGCAGTAACTGAGGGTGTTTTCCTCCTCTCTTTTTCAGTGGGTCAGTTCCCCATGTACTGCACACCTCCTTGTTATCCCAAGCAAATGTGTGACCTTTGTGCTGTTTGGTTCCTTTGGATTTTTTATTCTTCAATCCTCGGGTCACACAGTGTTCTCTTGTAACACACCAGTACCAACAAAGTGTCTTAATTTTGGGTTATCTGCACATGCAATTAGTGCATACTTCATGACCTCAGCACACAAAGTGAGGTGTTGCTCTGTTCCAAAAGCATTCCTGATCAACTCCATTTATTGTCACCTAATTATATGATAGTTCCTCTTTTGGAACAACTGGTTATTACAGGGGAGGGGTGTGATGGGTTTTTTGGCATTTTTTGATGAAGCCTTTATCCACTTAGAAATGTTTATGGTAATTTTGTATATCGTGCCTTGTAGTTAATTTTTTTGACACTGTATCATACGTTTAATTGAAATCACATGGGTTAGAACAACAATTTTAAAAGAGTAAAACGAGGGCAAAAGACTGATAGTACAATTCTAGCATATGGTAAAGGCCAGAACTAACCTTGCTGCATATTTCTTTTCCACAACATTGTGGACTGCTTTGGGTAGTGCCTGTGTGGAGTTAGGCTGCTCTTTGGAGATCCCTGTTGCTGGTACCTCGTGAGAGTCCCTGCACCTGGACTGATTGCAGGAGAGCTGTCAAGGCCTTGATAACGGGCAGAGGAGGCAAAATACAGGGAAGTCTGTTGTTCCTTGGTGCTTCTGTAGGAGCCCAGAACGTAAGTGGTGAAGTGTGTGATCTGAAATAAGACTTTGTGGGAACTAGAGAAATGGCAAACCACGGCAAGTCACATAGCCAGATTATACCCTGCTACTAGCCAAGTGGGTGTTTTGGGTTTTTATTTTAACCAGGTTCTTCAAGCAGGGTCTTGCAGGTAAGCACCACCATCCTGCCATTTAAATGGAAGGAGCAGCAGATGTCTATCACAACTCTAATTAGTCTATTGCTTTAATTTGCTCCATTTCTTTTCCTTGGCTCTCATTTCTGTGAAGCAGCTTGTAGTTGCAAAATTCTGTAACATGGGAGTTCAGAGGTTCCACTTTTAAAAATATGAGCCATTTCATGATTTTTTTTTTTAATGCAGGATCCTGTTACATTGATTCATTGACGTTGTCTTATATAAAACAGCAGTTTGTAAAAAGTACTAGCAAAATAAAGCATCAAGCACAGTGCCCTAGGGAACATCAGATGTTCCTTGTTGTGTCTCTGTAGCAGAACCTTCAGGGCTCGCCAACTGTTCCCTACCTCTGAGGTTTTATTTAAGCTGTTTTAGGGCATGTTTATTTCTAGCAAATCAGAACAATTAGCATAACAAAACGCCTGATTCTCTGTGCTGAAAGCTTTTGAAGCTGGTACAAGTTGACCCACTAGTTACCCCTGTCTGCTTCACTGGGGAGACTGGTACATCAGTCCAATTTATGAGACATATGGGAAAGGCTTTCTTTTCTAAGTTGATTCATAAAGTTGATTTGTAAAGCTGATGGACATTTCAGCAAATATGAGCAACTTAGAATTTTAGTCACAGAGTGGAGTTTTAAACAAAATGGTGGGAAGAAACATGAATGATTTAACAAGTGTTCATTTGATTTTGGCAATGCAAGGTTATTGGACAGCTGTTGTATCAGCAAAAGCAATAATTACTTCATGACTTGTGTTTTTTATGAAATATATCCACTTACCTTTGACTTCTATCTCAAATAAGGGGAAAAGCAGAGTGTGCTGCATTAGGAAGGGTATGTTCAGTGTCCCCTCCAGAGCATGTGAGTGCTGCCTGGAATCACAAAATGGTCTGGGATGGAAGGGACCTTTTAAAGGTCATCCAGTCCAACCCCTCAGCAATGACCAGGGACATCTTCAACACACTCAGGTTGCTCAGAGCCCCTGACCTTGAACATTTCCAGGAATGGGCCATTTACCACCTCTCTGGGCAACCTGTTCCCATGTTTCAACACTCATATTGTAAAAAAAGTCTTCCCTTATATATAGTCTGAATGTACCCTCTTTTAATTTACAACCACTGCCTCTTGTCGTATCACAACAGGCTAAACAGTCTGTCCTCACCTTACAAATCAGCTTTGAGTAATGAAAGGTTGCTGTAAGGTTTCCCTGGAGCATTCCCTTCTCCAGGCTAAACAAGCCCAGCTCTGTCAGCCTGTCTCCACAGGGAGAGTGTTCCAAACCTTCTGATCAGGTCCATCAGGTCATGGCTTCCCTCTGCTGAGAGGCATCAAGGGAACTGAGCCTGTTCAGTCTGGCACAGGGGAACTGAAGGCCGATCTAATTGCAGCCTGCACCTACTTGAAGGAAACTTGGGAAAGTGGTGGAGTTAGCCTCTTCTCCCTGGTGGCAGATGGTAAAGGAAGGGGTGCCAGCTGCAGCTTGGGAAGTTTGGAGTAGACATTAAGAAAAATTTCTAGTGCTGCATTAGAACAAGTGTTCCCTTCCTTTTGAAAGTTCTGCAAGATAAACCCACAGCTGGCCTGGTGCCGAAGGTTCAGGAAATAATTTTGTTTGGAGGGAACCTCCAGGGTCATTTATTCCAGACCTTTGCTCAAAGCAGATCCAATAAGGGCAGGCTGCTGAGGGTCTCACCAAGTTTTGAATGTATTCAGGGATGGAAAACCGAACCTCTCTCAGCAACGTGTGTCAGTATTTCACCATCCTGATGGGAATACTTTTTCCTGTATGTATAAACAGAATTCCCCATGTTCCAACTTGTCTGTTGACTCATCACTGTGTATTTCTGAGAGAAGTCTGACTTTAGCTTCTCTACACCTTCCCTTTATTCCTTAGAGAGCTGTCAACAGCAACAAAGTGTCCCCTTAGTGTTGTTTTCTTGAGGCTGAACAAATCCAGTTTTTGCAGCTGTTCTCCTCTTCTGTCTTGTAGCAGCCCTCTGACAGCCTTGGTTGCCTTCTGAACGTGCTCTGGGATGTCAGTGTCTGTCCTGTACTGGGGAGCCCCAGATAGGGCACAATACCCTAAATGCAGCCTCGTAAATGCGGAACAGAGGGTAAGAATCTCCTCCCTCTGCCTGATGGCTGCAGATCTGATAAAGTGGCCCAAAATATGGTTGGCCTGGGATGCCACAAGGGCATTTTGCTGACTTGTGCTCAGTGGGGACTGGGTTGTGATAGCCTCAATTTTCAGAGACTGAATATGGTCTTTCTAGAACTTGCCAGCCTCTGTCCTAGGCTGGAGAGAGGTGTTGCCTAAGGCTAAATTTAAGAAGTACTCTTACTACTACATCTTATTGAGGTGACACTGTCAGGCCTTCAGGGGTAAATGTTGTACCCTGAGCTTTTAGGTAGCACAAGTATTGTTGTATGTTTCTGCTCTTCTAGGTTTGGGGGGGTTTTTTTAGCACATATCACTACTTTGTGGTTCTTTGCACTTGTGAATGCCAGAGAACTTGAAAACTGGAAGAAATTGCTTCCTCCTGGAACAAGCCTGTCCAGTACTCTATTTCTCATATCTGATGTGGAAAATCGTCTCACTCTATGTGAATGGGATGACATTAATTAAGGCTTTCATAGATTAGATGATTAAAAGTTACACTGCTCTGTAAAGAAACAGCATCTCTGTTGGTTGATAAAGTACATGCATGTGTAAAATAATTTTCTCTGTTTTCTCTTATTTTGTTAAGGTGTTTCTGTATCACAAAGTTAATGGCAGAAAAAGACATATTAGGTGACTTAGTTCATCTTTTGCCACATGTGTCTCAGCACTGCTGTGCTGTTATTCGGAGCCTCACCCAGGTTAGCTTTGAATGAATAGCAGGCCATATTTTGGAGATCACGGTCTGGATACTTCTGAGCTACTTGAGTCTTTTTAGCCCACGGATTTTTGTTGTACTATTATAAAAATCTGACCTGAAGAAAAAAACGTGACTCTCGTATTAACTTCATATTCTGATACATTGCAGATTATTTAACCAGCTCATCTACTGGGTCTGCTATAAAAGTCAAAGATAAAATGATTTTCATTATTTGAACCGGGAGACCTTTTTGTGTACCTGTACTTGACTTGAAAAGCTTTAGCTGCACTATAACTGTGTGAGATACCTATGTAAAGAAATAAGGGCTATCACCTTGCTCTGCAATGAACAGTACAGAAGGGAAAATAATCTTCAAGAAGCTGGAGTTTGACTGCCTATGTGGTGAGACAGGTATGGGCATAACCTTAATTGCAGTGTTTTGCCAGTACAAGATCTAGCACAGCGGGGTTTTATGCCTGTGATTGCTGCTTGTGGGACAGACTGTGACTGTGTTTCCCTTTCATTAGCTCTTGTAAAATTATCAGAAACCCTCCTTCAGTCTTCTCTTTGTGTGTTTGCTTTGGGGATTTAGAGTATGACAGAATTCACATTTGGCAGGGACATTCTGTCAGATCAAAAGGGTGCAGCTGGGAAGATAAAGGTCAAAGGAAATGATCAAATATGTAGATTTAGTTAGGGCAATTGGAGTGCTTGCTGATGGTGAGGGAGAGAAGGTCACTGGTATTGCTTGACTCTTGCGTTAGTTGGGGTCCTATCAGTTTCTCTGATACAAAAGCATTTGCAGGACAGGGAATTAAACTGTGTGGAGCAGGAACAGAAATAGAAAGAATATTTTAAAAGCAGAGAGAGCAGCAAAGGTCAGCCTGACTCTGCACCTAAATTTGGCAGCTGGGTGCAGTGCTCAGTCTGTCAGACATCTGAAGAAGTCATTTGTTTGCGGAATTACCTGAGCAAGCTTTTGATTGACAGTGTTACCTGATGCGTTCCTTTGCTGCTCTGTGTTCACTTTCAATGCACAGCATGCTATTTTTACACTTTTAAACACAGATGCAAGGTTCTGTGGTTTTATAATAAGAGAGTAATGGAAGCTTTAAACAAAAAAAAAAAAGAAAGAAAAATCTTCTTAACAGGACAAAAAAGAAAGGCATTATGATATTTCTAACCGGTCTTCAGCTGAGAATTCACTATAAAAATTTCTGAAGTCTGAGATGTATCTGTGGATAGTAGATGGTAAAGATTTTTATCAATGTTTATATGTGTCTTTTAAAGGTCAAGAAATGTCATAAGAAAAGATTGAAAGCACTTCATGTAAATTGTTTCTGGAACATATCCAAGTGGCTTTTATCTCCTGGCTTCAATTTTTTTTTTTTTTAAGAGCTGTAGGAAGTAAAGCCACTTTTTCTCTACTCCAGGAATGTGGAGAGAGGGAAAACCCAAGGTAATGAAAAAGGCCTTGGTGACACATACCAGTTTAATTTTAGGCAGAATGCTTATGCCTTCACAATAAAGGGATTCTGTTAATCTTTTGCGGGAGACAACAGCATGACACCGAACAGCTGAGGAGGTTGAAAACATTTCTGGGGATAACCAAACCATGTTTTGGTGCTTCTGAGATCCACTGTAATATTGGGTAATTGAAAACAGAAGGCCTGAAACTTTTCCACTTGGAATAAAATCAGTGAAGACGACACACTCACACATGAGTTACAGAGGATGGGGAAAACAGAGAGAGCAGCAACACATTTTGTTGCACCGATTCCTTACCTGGGTTCCCCTTCTGGTATTTAACTCTGTTCATGCATTTATTTATATTCTTGGTTCTCCAGACATATTGCCTTTTTTAGGCTGCCTGTTTCTGGAGTTTCTGGTCAGCATCCAGCCAGCAGGAGCAACACCTCATTGGGCAGCTCTGCCATGATACCAATGCCCTTTCAGGAGTGCTCTGAATGAAAATTCATCAGGGGGAAAAAAAAATCATCTTTCTCTGAAATGAAATTGAGAATAAATTCTACAGGTCTTCAACTTCTCTTTTCACAGCAGAAAGTCTGAAACAAAAGGGCTGTATAGGTATGTGGAGTGTGGTAAACAAATTACCTTGGAGCCTTGATTTTGAGATTTCAGGGCATTTTTTCTGAGGAAAAAATTATCACTTACCTTGCAGCCAAACCAAAGCATTCAGCAGCTTCCAAGGAATCCCAAGTGTAGAAAATGAACTAGAAATTGGCTTCTAGACTATGGTTTTGTTTGCTAGACCTGTAATGCCAGAGTGGAAGGCAAGGAGGGGAGGATATGGACTTGACAAAACTGGTCATCAAGGTTAATGGACCTTGTAATGTATGAGGGAATATCTGTCAGCCTTGAGAAAAACATGAGCCCCAGAATACTCCTCTCATCCTGAAAGCTTGTGCAGGTGTAACAAACAGGTTCTTCACACGGTTGTCTGGAATTTTCCACAAAAGCCAAAGAGAGTGGAAGAGGAAAAGATGAGGTTTCTTCCTCTGCCCCTATCCCCATGCTGATAATTCTGACTGTTGGTGCTGGTACTTCTGCTGATACAGAGTAACTTGGAGTTGTGAGAGACCTTCAGTGCCCACCTTAGGAGAGCTGAAGTGTAGCTTCAACTCCATTTACTAAATAGAAACAAAGCTTCGCTTACTGGTGTGTTATCACACATTCAGTATTCATAGAAAGTGATGTAACTCTCATATTTGCAAATATGCAACTGTTTTCTGCTCTCTAGTTTGAAAAATTATTTTCAAGAGCATGCTTCTATTTATGACAGCCAGAAGAATACTGAGGCTGTCAGCTGCTTGATTTCCTTCCCATTTGCAGGGATGCGGTACACAAATTATAACTTGGTAATTGTGATTTCTGCTTTGAGCACTCTGAAAAATTGCAGCCTAATTAAATAATTATGGTGCTTGTTTATTTTTTTTTAAATACATATTTGCAGCTGAGAGTTTCAAGGAAAACCAGACGGTAAAGATAAAGGAAGAACCGATGGAGGTTGACATCCATGACTCGCAGGCTTCGGTGTCACCCAGCCAGCCCAGCCAAAATGTTGGCTACAGCACTTTATTGGGGCGAGACATCAGCGAGCGCATCCAGAAGGCACCTGAAGGCCGTGTGCTCCCAGAGAGAAATCTCTTCAGCCAGGACATATCAGTGAAGATGGCGTCTGAACTGCTCTTCCAGCTATCAGGTAAATCCAGTGCAATTGCTCCATAGCTGGAGTTAAAGAACAAAATGAGATTTTTTTGTATAACCCCAAAGTTCTATGAAACTGTGAGATCACCAGGGCTGAAAAATAATAGGAGTTAGAACCTTCCTACCCTCACACTTGAAACACAGAGGCCTTGCCAAATGTCTCCCATAGTTTGCATATGCTTTAAAGCACTGTGGCAGCCAGGTCAGGTTCACAGTATTTCAACTGAGTTGGAAAAGCCAGAGTTCAGCTCCTGTATTTTTGAAAGCTAATTAAATAATTTGTGACGACTGGTTTGATCCCTGTAGAGGGGAATCTGCAGATGGCAGTTCCTGGCCTAAGTGGCCAGTGGCTGCAGGATGCAGCACTCCTGGGGTTGCACTGCCCACTTCCCTTGGCAAAGGAGGTGAACCTCATCTGTCATTCATACAAAGGCACTGGAACCAGCACTGTTCAATGAACACTTGCACTGCACACTCTGGATGGAGCACTGACGTGTGGAGCTGAAAAAACTTGTTGGGTGTCAGTTTAAATAAAGTCATGCCCATTCTCTAATCATGCTGGAACTATTTACCCTAAATTACCCTGGCTTATGCTGTTACCTGAAAGCATTAAAATAGTTTTGCTGAATAAAATCTGATAGACATCATATGACATGTGCTAATCACAAAAACCCGCGTGTGTTCCTCTGCAGAAAAGGTGAGCAAAGAGCACAACCACAATAAAGATAACACCATCAGAACTACAGCCAGGTAAGTACAGCCCATGGTTACCTGCAAAACTGCACTGTAAATAGCATTGCTTCCTCTTGCCTTGTGAACTCAAACCTGCCTATGTCCTGCAAATGTGACCTGATAGTACAAATGTAAGATATTTCCATGAGTAATGGAGCCCATGTCTGAAAAGCTACAAATATGGATTTGATTGCTTAGGGTTTGTAAGACAAAAACCTTTTGGGCCAAAATGACTGTTCTCCTCTGATCAAGTATTCACACATCATTTTAAGAATTACTTATTCTATTTTTTTTCAACAAAAAATGAAACTTAAACTGCATGGTACATGCAGTGCTTGCTTGAGGGAAGACCCGGCTGCCAACGGGATTTTAAGACATGGACCAATGTAAGAAGAGGTGATTTCTATTGTCTTCTGTCAAACTAGATTTCCTTAGAAAAAAATTCAGTCTAGTATTTCTGTCATCTCAATACATTCTAGAGATGAATTTTTAAAAGTCAAACTGTAGGACAGTGCTAACAAAACATTTGTTAAAGATTACAGTTACGTTATGATGATAATTTAAATTAGCCAGGAATTAAAAACATCATCCTATTGTAGCCTGTGCTGTTAAAGAAATGTGCACTTTACAGTTCTGGGGTTGGGAGCAAGCCCACAAGGTGTTTACATATCCATGAGCAGCAAGGTGAGGTGTCCCTGTGGGAAGATTTAAAGATCTTAGACAGTTAAGTGCTGGTAGCTGTAATTGGTAAAGACTTAGGAGCCCTTGGTAGGGTAGGAGGAGTAGGCAGGAACTGTTGAGGATACATTTATTCCCTACCTGAAAGTTATTGTGGGTGGGTTGGAGACTGAGCACACTGAAGTGATGAAGAGTTCGTTCAAAGATAGAGTAAGAGCTTCTTGCCTCTGCAGCCCCTTTACAGAAGTTCTTGGTGCTAAATTAAAACAGCTTTGCCCAGACAGAATGGAAAAGCATTTCAGTTGCAAAGAAAACATTTCTAAAACATATTGTACTTAAATTTCTAGGCCTGTCCTACTCATTCATGGTAGCTGCAATAAATAACTTGTTTTTAATAAACTGACCAGCTCAGTAAATGTACATTAGGGACTTTTTAATGTTACAAGTTGAAAGATAATTCAATTGAGCTTTTAGCTTCTGGTTACAGTGAATGCTTCCCATATTTGCTAGTGCGGGAATTTGTCGGATATGCAGCCTGCGCGCCTTTCTGTGCTACTTAAAGCACATAAGCCTGAGATACAAACAGAGATCAATGCACATATTGTCCAACTACTCATTAACCATCCAGGGTGCACTGCAGGGAGGGGCTGGCAAATAGTTGAAAATAGATTTCAGTGTCTCATAATGTTACCAGCAGGACTGGTGTGAGAATCCAGAGCTACTTTTGGATCTATCAAAGATAATTCCAATTGGAAAGGTTGAGGACAGTTCAAAGATAACTTGCCCTTTTTCTGACTGCCAACTTTTAAGAGGGTAGCGCAGTTGGCTGTTGTCAAACTTGTGTTGAGCTTTACTGAGATGTCCTTAGAGTGGCTGCCACCCATCCGGGCATGAAATGCTGAGTGCCTGGTTCAGTTTTTCTGGGTGCTTTTCTTATCTTGCCTATTTATCAACAGAAGAAGACATGAATAAGGAGAGCTTCTTAAGAGGGGAAGTGAGTCAGTCTACTAAATCCTGTGAGTTCAAGCCACTTGAAAACCTTGCCAAAAAAAACCTAACCCACCCCAAACTAAATAAACAGCTGGAAGCCTTTACTGGTAAGGTATGACGCCTTCTCAAAAATAGAATGTGATGGAGCAGCCAGTGGAGGATAGAGGCACTTGGACTGCATTAAGAAAACGTGTGGTGTTGCAGTTTGGCTCACCAGCCCACATCTGGAGTAATGACAGAAAGGCATTTGAATCACAATTGCTGTGTGAAATATGCTGACAGCTGCAGAGAGCCAAGGTGAGGTCAGTGTTGTCCACCTGTGAGCAGCTGGGGAGCACAAAGATTTAGCTGTGTCACTGGTGAGGCTGAAATCAGCAAACCCCAGCAAGATGGGGTACACAAGCACTTTTTGCTCTCTTATTCCTTATTAACGTTTCTAACTGTCACCTCTCTGTTGCTGTTCCTCCTGTGAGTATTCCTGGACTTTGCCAGCATATACTTCCATATGACTTTGCTTAAGCAGCTGGAACTGGCAAGGATTCCTCACAGTTCACTGGCTGAGTGAGATGGTAGAGCCTGCCATCTGTGATAAGAAGACAGAAAGTGGAGAAGCGAGTGATCTGGAAGTGAGTACGCCAGCGTAAGATGCCAAGATAAGTTTCTTTCATCTAGAGAACTGTGTAGCCATGAAACTGGAAAAGTGCAGCCAGAGGAAAAATAAAAGATATCCTAAAGCTTAATCTTCATCAGAAAGGACTTTGCACAGTGATTGAGGACAATGTGTGTCATTTCTTACTATGAAGCAGGAGCTCCTCCCTCTGTATTTTGCGCTGGGAATCGGAGGACGTACCTGCTGAAATAGAAGTAATAGGGCCACCACTGAAGAGACTCAGCTGCCATTCTAGAGGAAGGCAGAAAAGATGTATCCAAGGATGGTTCTGCAATTCACAGAGGCCAGTGGTGGAGAGGGAAATCCTTGGGATATGATATGATGCGGCCCTCAACAGCACCCTGCTTGTGATCTATGGCCTAACCTGAAACAGATAAGCTCTGCACCATCCGCTTTGCTTAGAACCAGCAAAGAGCAGTGTCCCAGTGACTGAATCTGAGGCACAAACAGGAAGGCCAACATGGAAACCCGAGTGGATTACAAGATTTTGAAGAATTACAATAGTACTAAAACATTTTTTATTGACGTTTTTCTTTCAAATCATTATTAAACCAGTGAGAGGAATGTTGCAATAAATCATGCCGTATTTTTATACAGTGTCAGTCTGTTTCGTATTATGTCACCCCTGAGTGGGAGTGTGAGTCTTGGAAGAAGTTAAGTTTCACACATGTGGGTTGGAGCTGTTTTGGTTTATCCTGGTCACTTGTTTTCTGGAGTATCCTGCATTGTTCAGCTATTGGCATTCACCAAACTGCTCAGGTTTGGGGCAAATTCACGCCTTCCCCTTCAGCACACCCTAATGTTGACTGCTTATGGATGTGTTCAAACTTTTGTAGAAATACCAAAATATCCC
Organism: Corvus kubaryi; assembly: GCF_017639235.1. Taxonomy (NCBI): domain Eukaryota; kingdom Metazoa; phylum Chordata; class Aves; order Passeriformes; family Corvidae; genus Corvus; species Corvus kubaryi. The sequence goes on along the minus strand of NW_024582059.1, from coordinate 17,418,847 downwards.
ATTAACTGTCACATATGGAACAGCACAGAATGAATAATGTCTAATAGGAAAGTAAAACAATGTGGTTGCCAAAAGAGTTTCACAATCATGTTAACTAATTATCAACAAGTTTCCCTGAGGCAGAAGAGATCTGACTAAGAATACAAGTGACTTGGTGGAGACACCTGGTTCACTCTCTGCAGAAAAACTGCACGAGGGAAAACTCAGGCAAGTGATGCCTTTTGGACAGAAACTTTGGGTATCTGGACTGGTGAGGTCAGCTTGGTGCAGCTGATATATACTTGGAGTCTGGACTACCCACTGTGCAACACCTTGTAAGACCTCATAGCAGGTCCTTTATCCTGAAAAGATTTGTGGATTTCATTACTGGTTAAGAACAGGCTGCAGAAATGGTCTGGCCTCCTGTCCTGGACCTTTAAAACACCTACTGCACACCAGCCTGTTAAGGATTCTCAATCTGGGAGAGATCAGATTTAAAGTAATTCTCACTTTGCTTAGAAGAAATTGATAGTTTGTATGCAGATGGAATACATTTCCTTAGAAAACACTTTTCCAAGCAAGACTGTAGTTTTCCATTTTGAATTTTCTTATGTACCTCTTGCTGATGTCTGTCTGTATGTCAAGGAATGCTTGTTCCTGTTATGATCTTTAACTGAGCAGAAAACAAGTACTTTGACAGAGATGCCATTTCACTATTGAAATTGACCTTTTTCTGCCTGTTAATTAAAGCAAAATATTCTTTTTGGAATCATGTAGCTGATAATTTTTGTGCTTAATACTCTTTGGGATGCACCCGCTCAATTTATGAATTGTTTCCTGCTTTAAAAATCAAATTTATGGAGTTAACTTTATTCATGAAAGGCCATGTCAGAATAGAACTAGACAGCATCTTAACCTAATATTTGAAAAGTTAATGATAACTACTGTATGCTTCAGATTATTAAATAATAATATTTTTTACCTTTCCTGATTGCCTTCTCCAGATATGACCATAGAATACACATTTTTGAAGTGTTAATTTTAATGATCCATATTGTATTGTGATGTAGCAAATGTAAGATGTTGAAATGTAGGTAAAAGCCTTTTCTGAGGTCTTCAGTTTTTACTCTGAAATGCAATTTTACCAAAGCATGCTGCCTCATGGTCTGTCTATTTTCCCGCATGAATTCTGTAAGTGAAACAGGTTTCTTAATAAGATGGTATTTCTTACAATATTCAGATGTTGGGGTCAAAATTCGTATTTACTTCTTCTTCTGTTAACTGCTCTTTTCCTTTAAAAAAGGCATCTGGTTTTTTCCTGTAGCCCTTTCTTTTCTGAAGACACATTTAGACAATCACCATTCACTTCTAACTCAAAAGATCTCCTGCCCAATGAAACTACTCTTCATGGAAGGACGTCTGCACCAGGTCAGATACCTTTTTTCTTTCACTATTTCCAGCTAATAGATATTTTAAAAATTTTTCTTACTGTAAACTCCACCACGTGACCTCTTGAAATATTGTTTGCTTCATCAAAAGGCAGCTATTTCTCCATTATAATAAGTGCTTATTATTTAGAAGAAAAAGAGAAAAGTTAAATACTGCTGAAGCATTTGTGTTAATAGTCTTTAGGCTGCTATTTCTATGAATTGTGCAATAGTCTACAGCAGATGAAATTTAGCAATATGAAGAGAGGTGAGGGGGTTTTTTGTGTGTGTGTGCCTGCCACTGTACTGATGCTGAATTACTGTCTGCTGTTGCCCTGTTCCTGGCTGTTTCCATCTCCATCTCCTGGAGTACAGATGAAATGTTTGCAGAACATGTACCGGCTGTCTGAGCTTGGCAATACAATTTTCCTGCCTTTAACAGTACTTTAGAACCTTTCTGGAAGGCTGTGGAGTTCTTCAAATGTACTGAAAGGCCTCAGTAGCTGCAGGTGCCTTCCCACTGATTTTCTGAACTAGTTGACAGGCATTTTATGTCCAGATATAGCTTGGGTTATATTCTGCATTAAAATGGAAAATACAGGCATGTAATAACACTATTCAAGGTCGCACTGAACATATGCAAAAACTTGATATGTACCTTCACTGTCCTGCTGCAAAATAACTCGTTTGCTAGTTCACTCTATCTGTTCTTAAATTAATAGCTCTGGGGTTCTAAAGGTCAGTAATTACACAGTCAGCTGTAGGGGGGGTTGTTCACCTTTTCTTAGCAATCAATAAACTTTTGGGCACGTTACTGCTAATTTTCAGCTATAGACTGTCATTTAATTTACAACTTAACAGACCCTTCATTTTTTTTAATGCTTGAATAGTCATTTGACAGCTTGTGAAGTGGCAGATGAGGGTAAGAGCTAGATGCTGTCTAAGGGTAAATATGCATAGCAAGAAGGAAAAAAATTGTAGCATAAGGACAAGGGTCTCCACAGCTGGGCACAGACACACTTCTGCAAGGAAGCAGTGGATTCTGTACCTCTGGGTGAGGAGAACCAGATCAGGTGTGGTGCTTTTAAGTGTTAAAATGTAAACGAGGTTAGTACTCTCAATCCTGGCTTTTGACCTTGGCATAACATGGAATATTCATATGCCCAGATGAAAGATGGGAATTCACAGACTCCTCAGGCAGGGCTCGATACCTCAGAGGACACAGCCTCTAGCAGCAAGACACTTACATCACACCAAGATAAATGCATAAGAATTTTAATTCTCTCTAAGACTTCACTTTAAGTGAGGCCACTAGAAGTGTGGGTGGGCTTTGGTGACATGTTTGATCTTCTGCTTAAAAGATGTAAAGGATCTAGTGGGTTAGGTCATCCTGTAGGGTTAGAATGGCTTCTGAGGGAACTGGGTTTTTGTATGTTTGTGCTGCTCTGTAATCTGTTTTGTGGAACCTTGATTGCTCTGTGTATTATAATACATATTGCTCTGTGGTTATAAGACTCTTATATATAATAGTAGCACATATACTACTAAAATTTTAAAATGCCAGTTTCTGCTATGTTTTTATTTTTGGAACAACTCTTATCATTCCAAATATGTTGGTTTTTTTCTCAGCTTCGTAACAAATTCTTGGGCCTGAAGTGCAACTTCACAGTAGCACCAAGAATGTGATTTAAATTTGTAATCAATTACAGATATTATATTCATGTAAAAACCAGCAGAATGCCCACAGGTAAATTTCTTACTAGTTTCAACCTTGCAAGAAGAAATACCCTATGTAGTGCTGTGGATAGCTCTGAAAACACTTTGTTCCTTTATGCTGCTCTTTGAAGGGATAGAAACAAACCATTGTGGAAGGCCTACAGAAAGTGTTACAGAAAACGCTGTGGAAATGCATATGTGGTCTCCCACATAAAAATGCTTTCACTTGAGATTTGGTTTGGGTTACTCTATCCCTGAAACAGGACAGTAAGAAGTAGAAAAGAGAAACATGAGAAAATGATAGGAAATTCCCAGTCCAGGGCCCCGGTGGGACCCCATGTATGCAGTTGCCTCTTTTCAAGTGAGCACCAAAACGGGTGGCTGCGTCCCCAGACTCCTGCCAACTTTCTGTCTGCAGACTTTTTGGCACCCTAGCTGCAGAGGAATTGGGAAAAGTGACAGGAACATAGGACAGTAAGATATTTCGTGTGTCAAATTCAATTCTTTTCTATACTAGGTAACATTATGCAATCTTATTCGTTACCTTATTCGTTATCTTAAACCCCATCATCATCATCATCATTATTTGTATGAGGATGCTGTTTCAGAAGCTCATCCCTTTTGAAGAATTGGGACCACTCTCTTTCTAGCCTGAATTTATTCACAGCAAGTTCTACTTTTGTTGTTTCACAAGTGCAGTCCTTCAACTTCAATAATTCTTCTCCCTTGTGATGTTCACCATCTGATGTGCCATCTTACATTCCTCTAATCCTGCCTCTCATTTTGGAAAAGTGAGCCAGCCAGTGTCTTTTAGTCTCTTTTAGTACAATAGGGTTTCCATTTCCTAGCCTTCTTCTGCCTCTGTTTAGGGGCATTAATTTCTGCAAATATGAGTAGTCAGAACTATATGTGCTCTTTTATAGGAGGCTTTGCCCCTGACTTTTTCAGCAGCCTGCAATCTTCTGAGTGCATATTGGAAATGCCTCTCCTGATTAATCACAGCCTTTGTAACTAGAACATGCTGGTGTCTCTCTTGCTAGTCAAATAGTAACTTGTTTTTCTTTTCCTTTATAATTTCAGCTGGTGATTTCAGCATGCAACAGAAATTCTTGTTCCTACACTCTTAGGCATATGACCTTGTAATTTGAATTGTTTCACTTGTTATTCTAGCTCTCAAGATAATTTCTTTAGTACTCTGAAATTTCTGCATATTGATAATTGCTTTCATTAATGCAATTCTGGTTTGTTTGTGGGCTTTTGTGTGTGTGTGTTGAAGCTGTTAAAGAGGATTTTTAAGTACAACGGGTCCAAAGTTCAGTCCTTGAGACTTAGGCTTAGTGGCCCCCTCAGTGCAAACCACTTCACTTTATAGCCAGTTTATAAGAAAACTGCAAAATCAGGTATATAAGTGGAAGAGCACTCTCTGTAGGGCATTGAGTAGATAAGATCCCCAAGGAGTATGAAATAATTAGGAAAGAATATTAAAAGATGTGTGAAATCAATGCACTGATCAGAGCATTCAGTGGAGGGGGAAAAAACCCTAAATAAATAATGATATTGTGATGGATTTGGTCTGAAAAAAGGGTGGAGTGTTCCTGATCAGCAGCAGTATCAAGACAGGAGACTTGATTCTCATGTGGAAGCTTTTAATTTCAGTATCCAAGGAAATAACAATGAAATCTCCGACAGCTGTCAGAAAGGGACTCATCAGACCCACAGAAGTCATGGTATCTCCCTGATAATCTATGGTGAATTCCTAATACTCTGAGAAGGGAAGACAGGAGTTTCCTAGAGTGTATAGTTCAAATTTACTGGTTATTTTTGGAGAATTGCTTTTCTTACTTTTTAAGGTATTTTTTATGTTAATAACCATATTATTGTATTGCACATTTCTGTATTAGTCTTACTGTCCAAATAACTTCATTTTTACTCAAAAATGGAAATAAAATAGTTTTGATGCCCACATCAACCAAACACACTTCGCTCAAAAATTACCATGGTATCAAAGTAATATCTAAAACAAAGTCATATCCAAAAAAATTCAATAATTTCAACTGCCCCCTATGAGAATGTAGCCTCTTTTAATCTAACAAAAGGTAGGGAGAAGAAATTAAAGTTTTTATTTCAGTCACGTTAAAAGAGGACATTTTCATCTTCTGTTTAAGATTCTTCTTTTGACAGAATAGTTTAGTTTTATGTCAGACTATATAGTTCAGTTCAGATCACTGGATAAATTAAAAACTTGATTGTATGCTGCTGTTCCTGACCCTTAGTCTTTAATGTGCTTTAATAGTTTTCCACCATCTCATTGACTCCTTCTGTAAATCAGACCTGCCTTCATGGAAGCCAGATGAGTGATATTCACTATTCCTTTTCTGGATGTTTCATTGATATTGGTGAAAACACCAGCCATGGCTTTTTGGTAGTATTTTTTTCTCCATGTATATCTGTGTGTAGTATAATAATATTTCATTATTTTCTCTCCTGTTCACCAAGGATGTGGTATTCTCCTTCATTTGCATTGACAGTGCCAAATATTGAAAGAATCCCATCTGTAGCGGATCAAATTTTTTTTAAAAATGTATCTTTTTGTGAGAATTTAGTACTACTTGCAACAGTGTAATTCTGATCGTGGTAAATGACTTTCGCATGGCTAAAATAAACTTTTGGAACTGGAGGACGTAGGTCTGAGGGAGTTGTAGGCCAGGAATAGCCCTGTCTTTTTAAATTTTGCCACAGCTAAATTTACTGGTTGTTGGTTTGTTTCAGTGAAATAAAGCCAGTAAAGCTTCTGTGCTCCAGTACCTTTTTGAAATGCATCAGAGCCTCTTCTGCCATGTGTGTCCACACTCTGTACTGACCTGTAAGATGACAGACAGGCAGTGCCTCCTCTTCAGGATTGTCCAGAATCAGTTGCATGGAGCTTAGTTCAGTAGAAATTTGGAAACACAGTGCAAAAACTTTATATTTTGGCAGTGTCAGTTGTTCTTTTATTGACGATGTAATTAGTGGGATCATCCCATGTTTATGTTTCTTGATGTAAGGTAATATGTGTAACAGATTCCAGTATGTTTGGAACTCCAGGACTATTCTGCAGATGTACAGGTTTCTCCTGTCACTCTCCATACTCACACTGTCCTCCTTTTCTCTAAAGCAGTAATTCCACTGTAACTTCAATACACTAAAAGGTGAAAACCTGCCTGCTCCCAGGGCCTCATCTTTGCATACTCTGCTACACAGCAGTACCAACACCTGTGTGGCCACATCAGGGGAAGTAGTGAACTAATCTCCTTTTTTTTCCCAATAGTTTGTGGGAATGGTGGGATGTGAGCAGGGTGAAGGGAGGCTGTATCCTTCGACCATGTGAAATTTCAGCATTTGTGTGAGACTGGCATGCCCATGAGCACACTTAATCTTGTTCACTTTCTTCTGTTACTGTAGCTGGAAAATACCTGCTGAGGGTTTAGAATTTTAGCTTGAATGTGATAAATAATCAAGCTGGTGGTGTTGTGCAGATACCACATTCTTTTGTATGAGTTTGCATGTGTCTTCCTGCCTAATTCCTTTTTAAGCATGCTTTAAGGTCACTATAGCTCTTGGTGTTGTCATTTTTTGTGACTCCAAGCATCTAGAAAGTAGATAGCAAGAGCTCTTTTGGTCCAACCTGCAGAGGTGCTAATTCATATCCACTACTTTCTGGCAGTATTTGTGCTTCATTCTGGTTTCCTGTGCTCTGCAGCAAACTAAACTTCTGCAACCATCTACAGCAACCAGCTCTGAATTTTGGGTCATCACTAGGTTAGTTAAGAAAGTTATGACTTAATTAGGTTGAATATGAGATTAGAGTGAATCTGGCTATGGCTTTCATTTCCTCAAGAGCTGCTGGTGACAGTTTCCCTTCTTGGTCTCTTTTATGCTGCCAGACTTTCTCCTTTTAACTTACCCTGCATTGTCCCTGAGACCACTATAAGCACACTGCAGAAATGAAGGGACACCTTGAGGGTTCGATTTCTGTGTAGGGGACCATTGCTGCTTGTGTCACCCTGGAAAATGTCTTTAGGCCTTAGGGGACTGTGAAACCCTGAGGATTTCCACTGAAGTGACCAGCAGTGAAATGTTGGCATTTAAATTGCCCTTGTGTAGCTTCCCAGCTATGTACCCATGGAGTTAATTAGAATGATTCACACCTTCTTACAGTTGTTTGCTTACATCTGCCAAAAAGCCTCTAACTCCACATTGTGGGCAATCCTATTTACTGTAGGAAGGCTTTCTTCAAATGTTTAAATGTTAGAATTTGTAAATGAAAGCCAGGGCTTAAGAGTGTGATTACAAGCAATTGATTTTTAATTCATTCAAGACAGCAGAACCTGTGGGTTATTATTTTTAAGAGAATCACAGAATGGTTGAGGTATGAAGTCTAATTCCACACCCTTCCCCAGAGCAGAGTCATCTTGTTGCTCAAGGCTATGTCCAGTCAGGTTCTGAATATCTCCAGGAATGGAGACTCTGGGCAATCTCTGAGCAACAGGTGCCAGTGTTTGACCTTGCTCACCATAAGAAAAACTGTTTTCTTATGCTTAAATGGATTTTCCTGTGTTTTAATTTGTGCCCTTACCTCCTCTCCACTGGCATCACTAAGAAGAGCCTGACTTCATCTTCTTACTTCCCCCTATCAGGTATTTTTCCAGGTTGGAAAGATCCCACCAAGTCACCTTTTTTCCAGGCTGAATAGTCCTTGCTCTCTCAGGCTCCCCTTCTGTGACAGATACTCCATTCCCTTAATCATGTTTGCCGGACTTCAGACTTTTTTTGACAGTCTAAAAGAATATTTCAAGATCCTGGCAGCTGTTTCTGTCCCTGTGATGGAACAGCAATTTTTATTGCCAATGTAATTGCAGAGGGGGAATGCACATGCATGTGAATTGACTTATGTAGTGCTTCTTTCCCCCCTTGCTTTATCCCATTATTAGTGCTTATGATCATTTTATCTGCTTTCAGTTTTGGTCTGAGTTATGAGCTCTGCACATCCAAGACATTGGATAGCCCCCTTCAGTTTCCTGGTGATGAGAGTCCCTGACCCCTATTGGCTTCCTGTCAGGGCAGAAAAGTGAGAGTGGCACTTAATTCACTACCAAGGCATGTTCCATCAGGCATTTGGTCCTGCTGTTCATTTCTGTCGTAGGATTCCTGTGAAATGTGCTTGGGAAAAGTGGAAGCAGATGCCACACAGTCATTGCCACCTGCAGGGCACAATTGTAGGTACTCCCTAAGCTGTGCAAAGTCTGCTTCTCTCAGTCCTCAAAAACACCCTTTTAATTTTCTTTTTCTTCTGGTACCTGTCTGGGAGTAAGATTCAGCCAGATACTCTTCTTTGTGTGTGTGTGTGTACACATGGGGTGTGCATGTGTATGGTTGTGTAAAAATCAACACAGGTGCATGAATAAGTATACTGGAGCGGTGTCCCTCTGACAAATCCAGCCTGTGTGACAGCTTCATAGATGGTAGGAAAGTTTTCTTTTTGACAGAGTGGCAGATTGATTTTTAGTAACTGATTTTAGTTCCTTATCTCCAACATGCTAATTCTTCCCACAAAAAGAATGTCTTGTGGGTACAAGTGACTGGTATGAGCTCTCTGGAAGGCCAGGGACTGTCAGCCACCGAGGTGGCTCTCTGCAGTCTGATAGCAGGAGGCAGATAGCTGGCGACTTGTGGCAAGGGATTCTAGGAAGGTGAGATAGTTGAACTGCTGTAGAAGTTGGCTGTGCTTGGCATAGTTATCCAAAGCAAGACAGATTTTGCAGAATTTGTTCAACATAATTCAGTGCTAAACTGCCTGATAGTGGCTCTGGCACGTTTTCCATCTATCGCATCCTGTCTTCAGATTCCCATGACCGTCTGCCTGCGTGCAGCCTTCTCTCCCTGTGCACCCAGCTGCCTTGACAACCACTTTGCACCACAGCCATTGAGCAGAGACTGCCACATTTCTGGTTCATTCCATGGGATCTTAACCAAGGCGGCTTCAACTCATTGCAGCATCTTCTGGGTCTGCTGCCAAGCAGGTTTGCATCTCCTGCACATGTGGTGCAGATCTGTAGTGCAGCAATAGAGGCTGTGTCCTGAGCAGCCACACAGTTTTCATAAATAGCAGAGTCCCTTTCAGAGCTGAAAATTTCATTATTATGCAGAACAAACCATTTCAAAACAGCAAATTGGCCTCTTGCTCAAGCAGGTACGGTGTGTTCTCTGGCTGAAGCAGGACAAGTGAGATGTGCAGCACGTGCATCATTGTACATGACTTAGTTTTTCTTAACTGTCAGTATTTATTGGGCAGGAAATGTGATCATGTCTTTCTGAGCATCCCATGAAACTCCTGGTGAATCTTTCACTACAGGCTAAATAGCAGGACTTGGCACAAATTGCTGTGGGCACATAGAGTTAGCTTCTTTTCCCTGTGAAGTCACCGCACTGATAATTTTGCCAATTGTTTACAGGACCTTCAAGATGAAAGGTGTTAACTAAAACAAGCAGAAAGAGTTCAGGTCCATGTCTAATGACTGTCTTGGAAGGCATTTGACATCTATCTGAAAACTTGTGTTTCTTGTTTTACTATGGGCTGCCTTTATACAGGGTAAATTTTATTTCCCTCTCATACAGTGCAGTGTTCTCTTGCAGGCAAAAATATTCACTTTTTAAATTTCATTTCTCTTTTATGTTTGCTCCTTCTAGAGCATAATCAACTTATGATAAAGGACAGAAAAGCAAAGTAATTTCACTCGGAACAAATACCTTCTGGTTTCATTTAGAATAAACCCAAACTAGATCACAATCATTAAACCCAGCAAACCAAAAACTGTTAAGAAATATCAACAGCTTCAAATCCAGAGCAAAAATGGCCAAATTGAACAGTTTTATCCTGCATGGAAAAATAAAACTTAGCATTTGGATTTTTTTACCCTTTCAAGCAGGGCAGGTTTTGACATCTCATATTATTTTGGCAACTCTTATCATTTAACTTATCATAATAAGTTTGCTGAGTAATAGTTACTCAATAGCAAGTGATTTTTGAAAAAGTAAAATCACTGTTGCCATAAATATTCTTAACTAGGTAACGCAAGTGGAGGTCAAATTTGAGAAGGGTTTTCTGAGCAGCTACAATCATTGGAAGTACTTAGTGAGAAATGTGGGACTTTTACTTGCTAATACTACCATGTATTATTGTGGGAAGTGAATTTGGGACAACACAGGGCTGCCCAGCAAGTTCCTGGGAGCTTTTGATGCAGGTAATAGAAGACAGCTTGGGGGAGAATGACCACAAAGTTGTAGAATGTTGGGTTTGGGAAAGGAAGAAGGGAAAACAGCAAAATAACCCCTGTTGGCTTCAGGAAGGATAACTGGAACCAACTTGGAGATGCATATGGAAAGAAGCCTAACAACAGTTAATGACCTCTGGGCTTGAGTGAAGCTTCTGATGTGTCCTCCCACAATATACCCATAGTAAGAAGGGAAACCCAGGGTAGGTACAGCTCTAATTAAGTGGTGAGGTGCAGCTGTCAAACCCCAGGGACCACGTGGGGTCTGCAAGAGGCTGTGCTTGCTCTGGTATTCATCAGTCCTTTTATTAACATTGTGAATGATGGAGGAGAAAGGATGTTTATTAAATGTCTGGGGCACACCTTGCAAGGAGGTGCCATAAGCACTTGGGAGGACAGAACAACAGAGTTCAGTCTTACCTTGAGGAATTGAAGAAACTGTGTGAAAACTAGCAACCAGTGCAGTGAGATCAAAGTTCTGTGCCTGGGGGAATGGTGAGTGCCACGAAGAAAGAGGAGGCATGAACATCCAGGCAGTGCAGCTTAAGGCGGGGATCTGGATTAGGGTTGGTCAGACACTGTGTGTAGACCTGGCATTGCAGAAAGGACAAATATCTGGCTGAGGTGTTGGGAATGTTGTCTGTAAGGCACATGTAGTAATTCTGCTCTGCAGCTGGAGCCCTGAATTCAATTTTGAGCTCTGTAATCCAAGAACAGTGTGGAGGAGACAGAGGTGGTCAGAGGTTTAGAACACATGAGCTGTGCATGAAGATTGAAGAATTTTACCTATTTATTTAGTCTGGAGAAGAAAAGAGGGGAGATATGATAATGGCATTCAGATATGTAGAATGACAGCTTTGAGAGTAAAATAATAAACCTTGCCCATGTTCATGTGAGCAGAATAAGAAATAACAGGCTTAAATGACAGCGGAGGAGATTGAAGCTAAACTCCAAGACTGAAGTAAAACTTTCTAGCAGTGGGGTGTTTTTGCACTGGCACAACTGTCAGAGGAGCCTCTGGAGCCTCTGTCACAGGAGGGTTTTTTAAAAAAATAAGTAAGAAAAGCATCTGTTGGGACTGATGGATAAGTTTGGTGAGTGGCTGATGTGCCTCTGGGTGAGGGAGAGACAAGCTGGCTCCTGGGGCCCCTTCCAGCTCTAATTCTGGGATATAAATTCAGTAACAAAGCCAGGGTGGTGACTGAACAACCTCCTGAAAGAGATTTGATAGATGAGGCATTTGTCTTACAGATACTCAGCATGCTGTAGTTTAGAATCTGCATCTCATTCAAACCTATCTCTAGTTTCATATCTTCTTTTGTCTTTCCTAATATCAGAACCTCCTGTAAATGTAAGCATCAGCACTGAGTCAGAATGTTTCCTGAAGATGAAACTTTTCCGAATACAAGCTCAACATGAAATAGAAAGACAGGTTTTAAAATTAGTTTTCTAGCTCTGCAAAAGGAATTGGAACACATCATTTCTGACATTTCTTTTTAGTTACCTTGGGACTCTCCAGTCCTCACCGATCTTACCTTATACAAGTTTGTCTTCTACAACATTTGTCTGCCTAAGAGTAAATTAAATGTAGAATTCATCAGCTGTTTGGACAGATGGCTAGATAGACATAAAGACTATTGTTTAAAAATAATCTAAGCAAAGCTGAGGACAAGTTTGGGGTTTTTACTTCTACAGCATGATTTCAATCCGAGTACAAATTTGCCCTAATTTGTTGCAGGGTGTTTTAGTTGAGTTTGGGGCCGTTGTGGTGCTCACTGCAGTCCGAGCAGAAAGCAGATGGGAGAATTATGTAGAAGGAGGGGATGGTTTACAGGCAGACGCCTGTGCTGGTGATAGAAGAGAGAGCAGGGAGAGATGTGAATATCTTAAAAAGAACGAGTTAAAGGCCTCAAGGAAATGGCAGATTCAGTGCTTATCACTTGGGGAATCTGCAATAAAAGCAGCAAGAACATTTTCTTGTACAGCAGCAATCACAAGCACCTTGGGAAAGGTGGCTCTGGCCATATGTTTGTAGTTACTTGTTCATCCAGTGTTGATTATTTTGTTTTAGTTCAGTCAGCTCAGGAACCCAGCCTGCATTTGGGTTTTGCATTCCCCCATTGAGGTTTCTGGTCACCAGCTTCTTCCAAGTACAGATTTTGCTTCACCCAAAAAGAGGCAGAAAGCTGAAAAGAAAAATATAATCTAAAGGCAAATATTTCTTTATTTGTGTCTGAATGCTGGATGGGTACTACTAGTGTTAGCCTCTGCAAAGCACCCTAGGTGTGTTTACTACCTTCTCTTAAGGAAAGAAAAACCCCTGTTTCGTGTGGACTTGCAAGCAGAAGTTGTCACATTGACAAAAACCAAAGAAAAAAAGGAAAATTTGTATGCCCCATAATGGTCCTAATGTGCACAATGTTTGAGTGATTTTTTCAAAGGGTTTCTTGGAAGTGTGTCTTAAGCAGAATTGTATGAAAGAAATTAAAAGGTAGAAACCTATTGGCACTATGGAAATGAATTAATTTTGGTTTAAAAATAGCAATAGGAGCAAATTATACTTTCACTAGTTCATATGAACTCAGTGTTGTAGCACCCAAAATAAATGTTACAAGCAGTGTAAATATAGATGAGGTAGATGTGAGGGCCACCTGCTTGGGAGTGAGTTAGAAGAAACTTACGTGAGTTTATTGTGGCACATTTTACTGTTGTCATGAGGATATTTTCAGGAGGAAATGAAGTGAAATATATTATGCAAAGATAAGAGAGAGCACATTACCAGGTTTTTCTCTGACAATAGATGCAGACTTTAGCTGTTATTTCTAAACAAGAAAAAAAAAAAAGTAGTAATGGTGATAGAGCCCTTTGCTACTGAAAGGATCAGCTGTTCTTGGCCAACAGTGATATGGTAAAGCTTTTAAAAACACTTTTTGGGATTTGTTGGTGCTTCCTTTGCCTTTCTTGAAATGTCTCAGCACCCTCAGTGAAAGAAAAAGTATGTCATTTCCCCTCTAGGCCATATTGCATTGCTTCATCTGCAGCCATGAAATCCAGCTGGTCTTCCCTGTGGTAACTGATGCCGGTGCAGTGAGATAAAGGGACTCTTCCACAACTGCTGCTTCTTGGCCACCAAATTCACAGCTTGGGGAGGGCCTGATTTTGCATCTGTTGTGAATTTTACATTGTTCTTTTCTTTCTTGTTGTGTAAGGGATGCAGTTACCACAAGACAGTCCTGTTTATGCTTTATGCTAAAGCAAGCAAGACAGTGGTAATACAAGCTGGGGGAAATAGAGGCTGTTGTCCATCACTATCCTCAAATTGAGGTCATAATGTACATGTTGTAAAAATAGTTTTCAAGAAATGACTGCAACATTATTGCAGCTTTAGAGTACCTTAAAAATCTGCGACTTCAGCCACCTTGCACAGAATTTACTGGATTTTTTTCTCTCTTCTTGGTTGTTTCTTAAGTTTTGATCTTAATGCAGAGAATAAATGCAAATCCCAGAGCTTTATAATGCAGCTGAAGGTTATCACAAAGTGAAAATAGGTGTGAGTTTTGATGCAAAGGTGGAAGTGGCTTTGTGTTTTAAAGTCAGTGTTGTCCCAACCTTGTCTTTGCCCTGACTTTCTCACCCTGCTTCTGATTTGTCCGTTTTTGAGCAATGGGCTTGGTCTTAGCAGTGAAGGGGGCTTCACTTTTTTTTCCATGTTCTTCTATGGAGTCAGCTTTAAAGTTCATCTTTTACCTATTTTTAATCTTTCCCAAACCCTGACATCTTTATTATTTCTCAGTGACCTTTTCAAGTGCTGCTGTCGATTGTTGTGCACTTGGAATACTTTTGTGCACAATATTGATGTTTCTTTTGGTGGGCTGTGCAAGCACTTTATTGAAGTATTCCCAACTTTGATTGTTGTTGTTTTCAGAAAGAGCAGTTTAAGTACTGTGCTACTGATACATAAAACCACTTGGGTTCTACCCTTTTCCATATTTTAAAGGAATTTTAAAGGATTTTAAATTATCATAACATTACTGCTTTTTACCACACTCCATAGTAACGTTAAACATTTGCAAAGCCTTTGAGGGGAAAAAAATAAGAGCATTAATTGGTAAAGTTTTTTATTTGGAAAGGAGACTTTTCCTGCTTCCTCTGTGCATTTGTTCTGTCATTCAGATTGATTATGTGCAGATTTTTGGGGCTTATGAAACAAAAAGGACATGACCCCCTCACAAGTGGAACTAGAATTTTCTATCTTCTTTGGATTTTTGTGGGGAATATGGGAAAATTCTATGCGTAGAAAGCAATTGCTTATCTCAGTTAATAGTGGATGAGTCTGCTCACAGTAAAAGATACACCCTGAATCAAGACCAGACAGGATCCTGTGATGCAGGGGGTGACAAATGAAGATTGCAGGACCAGTCAGGATTGCTGATATCTTATCGACGTGGAGAGACATACCTTCCTCAGGAGCTACAGTACCTGGAAGGATCCCACTGTTTATTTTAACTGACTTACTAGAAATAAGATTTCTGGTCCTACAAATAAAACCTTTGTGGAAGCAAGTTGGAAAGGGAGTAAGAGATATAGTGTCTGGAGCACTGCAATTTTGTATAGTCAATATATTTTTGAGCTTGGGAACCTTTCACAGGCTTTTGGCAAACAAGCTTGCAACAGAGCCTTAATTACATATTTCATAAAAGGAGTTCTCAATTTTTAAATACAGTGTGCCTGCCAGAGGTGATAGATGAACATGTTAAGGGGAAGACTCCAAAGCAATAAAATGCATCTTTGATGATGGAAACACTGCAGAAAGTAGTAAGACAGTATAATAAGATAGATGCAGACAGAAGAATGAAAGAAAATTTCTTTGAGCAAATAAATGTTTTTAAAGCAATGTTTGCATGACTACCTGACCTTAATACCTTGTTTCTGAATAAATAATTTCTTGAAGTTTTTGTTATTTAGACATAACCAAACAGAAATAACCTTACAAATGGAGCAAGCTTTTGTGACGTTTCTGTAGGGCTGCATGCAGTGCATTTACCTCTTGGGTGAAGGTGGGGTACTTGACAGATCTCAAAGGAAAAAGCTGCAATTCACCTCAGGCTGGGAGCAGCCAAAAGTTACCTGATGACTGTTTAATGTCCCAAGTCTTACACAGCAAAGTGAGATGCCTTGCTGTTGGACATCTGCACAGGAGTGTTCATCCTCTTGCCATGAGCTCACAGAACCCTGGTTACCTTGTCCAGCACTGTTTCTTAGTCAGTTTATTAATTTTCTGGTTTGGTGGAATTTTTTAGATGCACTCTTCCATAGGAGCTTCCTTCTGCATCTTGTCTTTTTTACATCAGGTTTTATCCCCTGGAGTGGGAGGAGGGAGGTACCACATGCTTTCTTTCCTTTTCTTCTGTATCATCTACCTTTTCCCATGTCACCTCCTGTCCAGAGTTTGGTTGGCTGTCCCTCTTAGCTCTCAGCCTCACCCTGGGTGGCTCTTCTGTCTCCAGACCTTCTGGACCTCTGACTTGTTTCCTTCATGGCATTCAGCTTGCAAGCAGCATTTATTGAAAATAATGTAACCACCACTCTCTATTTTCACAGGATTTTTGTTCATTTTATTTTCAAAATTACTTACCTGGTTTCTCCTTGACCATTTTTTGTGGTGTCAAACTGTCTGAATAACCCAAAACATAACTAACTATGGCACACACTTCCAGAAGAATGGAGAGAAAATGAATTTTGACCTTCTTTGTTAAGACTTACCAGCACCTCTCACTTCCATCTCATTAAGGAATACTTATTGCAAAGAACAATCTATTTAATTTATATCCATGGGATTCCATCTGACCATGAGGATCTGCCCTTGTGGATTTGTTTGCTTCTGAGGTCTATGGAGCTGCAAAGATAAAAAAGAGAAGCAGCTGCTGATATGAGTTACAGGATGTGAGAGCAGACAGTAAACCAGCAAAGGTTATAAACATGAATTTATCTTCTTTGAATGACACTTCAGCACACTTTGTTTGTTTCCTTAGGTTTGTCTTTTTCACTTAAATAGTGGTTTCATTCTTTCCATTGTTTGTATAAAGATCTAAAGTTGGGCATGGCACTGGACAGCATATTAAAACATAATGTAGCATAAAACACTGTGAAGCAGTAATTGACAAATACATCAAAGTAAAAGAAAATAAGTAATCAAAGTATCAGAGTCCAAAGCCAGTCCCTGGGAAGTTCCTGTGCCCAACAGACACCAGCAGTCACAAGGCTGATTGGGTGACTCTAGACAGTCACTTATGTATTCAGGTCACGCCTCATCCTCTTCTTCAGTTACAGCCTCCACCAGATACGGTGTCCTCTCTCCAAGCATATCCTGACAAAAGGCAGGGTAAAGACTTTTCAGAAGGTTAATACACTCTCTGTATTGATATCACCAGTTGGAGAGGAAAAGATTAATCCCTAAATGTGAAAACTGAAAATACATACTTGTGCAGAACTATGCCCAACACCTCAGGAAAGGGGTAAATGGTGACTCTTCCAAGCTGCAGTGCTTTGTTTGCCAGAAATGAAATCTGTTTGGAGCGAGAAGAGGAGGCACAGAACAATGTTTCCGCAGTTGTCCTCACCTCAGAGAAAATACAGATGGTGGCAGTTCCTAAGCCCTTCTTAGATGATCAGCTTTACACAGCTACTCATTATGAAGTTGACTTGTGGCTAGAAGGGGAGTGATACCAGGTTATGCAGGAGGGCAGGAAAGGTGTCCATAAATATGTACAGGTGTCCAGAAAGATGTATTTCACTATATTTAATTGTTTTACCTTTACATAAGATTCTTAGCACTTAAGAATTCTATGCAAAATTATTTCAAAATATTTTTATCGCGAGCCTGTAATATCCTGAGTCTTAATCCTTCTGTTTCTTTTTAATGTTGTACTGGAGAACTTGAAGGCCCTTCATTTTATTGAGCGTATTTTGTTTTAAACTCCAAAACCCACACAGAAATACAGTCTGTTGCTTAATAATTTCAATTTTGTCATTATGATTTCCTAACATAGGAGTTCGGGAATTTGCTATGGATTATTCATTTAAAGTAGAAATCTTGTATCAAGTCCTTCATTTTTTTTTTCTCTTTTTGTTTTCCTCTTCGTTTTAGTATAGGGGGTGTCATGGTGAAAGATGGATTTCTGTGAGACACTTTTCACAACAGTGATTTATTATTTAACATTTACTTGGTCTCAGTCCATCTTCTTCCTGGCCAGCGTGTAAGGTGTTCTTAAAGGCTGACAATTCTGACTGCCTTGGATCAGAGCTTAGGGATGCACAGAGAATGCTGTACGCAGCCCAGTGTTCTGGCCTTGGAGTCGCTGGGCCTGTACTCACTTCCCAGAAAACACCATTCTTTGGCATTAATTAGAGCCAGAGCCCAAGGATTGAGTGTGGAAGTTGATTCACATGACTTTTCAGGTCACTGGTGAGGTCAGGTGCTGGGCATGTTCTGGGAAGATTTCTGGACCATTGTATGGACACAGAGCTCCAGTTTTCAGGATGCAGTCAAAACTTGCCCAGAGGGTGAGATGGGTGGACGTAGGTGGTTTTCCTTGGAGCTGAGAAATCTTTCACAAAGTGTTGAGGCTTCTGTTGCAAGAGACCAGTTCTGGTTTGCCATGAGCAAGCTAAGAAGCTGCTGAACAGAAAAAGCACTTTGCTGCAGAGAGAAGATTCAGTCAAAAGAGAAGAAAGAAGCACTGTAGTAAGGAGTCCAGAAAGACACCCTTAAAGTAAACAGAAATACTTCCAAAACACCTCAGCATTCTCCTTTGCATCAATGGAAAATATGCAGCTCCTTTGCAAGGGACTGGCTGTCACCAGCTTGAGATAATCAGAAAGCTGCTGTTTTTCCAGCTTCCCGTGAGCTTCCCAGGACAGTCCTTCATAGAAAAGATGATACTATATTTCTTTTTCTTCAGAGATAAAAGAGGGCTGATGACTAATGCTGAAGTGAGTTGTTAAGAGACTTATTTACTTAATTGAGCCTGCTTGTTTGGTATGTGTCCCAATTAATTCATTTTTGTTGTGACCATACTGAAGCAACCTACACCCTTGTGACCTTCTCTTATAATTATTACTATTATCCTCATTTGAAGCACTGTTTTGGTTATGTACTCAGAAAGCTCTGCTGAAACATCTGTAGCACTTCCACAGAGTCAGATTTTTCTATTGTTTGGAACTCAAGGATAGCAATAAAAAGAATCCTTCTTTATTGAAGTTCTTGGAGGTTATGGGTCACTTACAGCCCTTAGGGGATGGGGGGGGTTGTCTTCCTTTTTAATTTCACAAAATGACTATTTTGAATAGGCAGACCTTGTTTTCTAATTAGAAATTCTTTTAAGAAAAATGTGTTGTTGGATGGTAGCACTCAGAGGTGGCTCAGAATTCCTCTGGTGTGAATATTGTACATATTACAGGGTCACAGGAGAACGTACAGTGGAGAGGGGACTGGCAAGTATGGCCAGCCCTAAATTTGCTGAGATTTCTATGTGGATTCTCTGCCTCAAATGAGGCCTTGTTTTTATTATTGCTTAAATTAAATACAGTATTTGACAGCTCTTTGCCTAAACCACAGCGGAGTTGTCTGAAAAGTTCTCTCAGAAGGAGAGACTCTCTCAGCCATGGCAGTCACATCTGCAGTGGTAGGTGACTGTCAGTGAGGGGCTGCCAGTACAAGAGGGGGGGGTGTTTATTCCTCAGTGCTTCATGGGATGAGGATTTTGCTGTTTGTGCCAAACTCCACAATGTTAACTTACACTCACTACGTTTTTGAACTCCTGTCCCCAGCTCCTCCCCTCCCATTTACCTGGAAATCCCAGCCAAGTGGTTTTCCTCCATCAGGGCATGTTCACATGCACTGGTGGAGCTTGTTCTGGGCAGCAATCCCAGAGGCGGTGGCGGTTTGGGAAAGGGTGCTGTGCCTGTGGCATCTTTCATTCCAGTGGAACTAGAAGAATTACAGCAAGCCCCCTCACTGCTGGCTGCTGTGTTTAGAGACCTGCAGAGTACCCTGGTAGTTCTGTGCACCTCTTACAAAAGCAGTCCCTTCTCAGGGAACAGGACCCTTGCACAGAGTATTTTTTTACTCAAGACTTGCTGATGCTCTTTCTCTTGCTGATTTAAGTAGTACACTGCTCTCCCCAAAGTACCTGCTTTTTGCTCCATTCTGTCCAAATCAAAACCGGCCATGCTTTCAACTTCTTGAAGCATTGTGTACGTTTTTTCCTCTTCCTTATTCCCAGTCCCTTTCTCTCAACTTCCTTACAAAGTGCCTTCATATCTGTGCTCTATGCTCTGTGGGATTTCTTTTTTTCTGTATTTCTGTATTCTCTGTTCCTGAAACAATTCAAACCACTTATTAAAAGATAATAGTTCACTTTGGGTCACAGTTTTTCAATGGATGGCCCTCTAAGCTGCTGGGGATTTTGATGCCAGAGGACAGTAGTGCTGGGTAGAGCTTACCTTGGATGCCAGCCACATTCTGGGGTGCTGTGTCCTTTTGTTTTAATGTTTGTCTGAGAAGTCTTCTGGTGTTCAGAGTCAGACTACTCATGTGTGTGTAGATTTGCACTTTAGAACATGGCTTTAGTGATGGACCTGGCAGTGTTAGGTTAATGGGTGCGCTGGATCTTAGAGGTCTTTTCCAACCTAAATGATTCTATGTAACAAAAATTCCTGCCTCGGTAGAAAAGAAACTATCTGGAAATCTTTCTTCAGCCCTGAATAATAATCCAGTGTTAGACAGACCACCATCTCAGACCAGGCTTCTTCATGCACCAGACAGAGGTGGGTGACTGAAAAAGCCAAAGAAGTGGTTGTTCCACAAAACCATAATTGGAGATTAATGCTTGCCCTGCTCACTCTTGACTTTCTCTTTGTATATGACCTGGTTTAAGCCTTTGGCTGTGCCTATGTCCAGAACACTTTGGCTCAGTGTTCTGCTTTAGAGTGTGTATGAGAGATGCTGTATGAAAGATTCATTTCCTTCCAGCATTGGGAGTTTCCTTTTTAAATGGACTCATGTGCCAGATCACACAGCGTGCACCCGAAGTGCTGCATTTTATATGACGCCTACAGGGCTCTACTGAATGAAATCTGCAAGTCTTCAGAGTTCTTAAGATGACTTTGTGTTTTTTGGCATAGAAACAGAAAAGCTGGGGCTGGAGGTGGGAAATGGATTGCCACCTTGGAAATTTAACGACCAGCTGTTTCCCTGTGATGTGTGTGGAAAAGTGTTTGGTCGCCAGCAGACTCTGTCCCGGCATCTCTCGCTGCACACAGGTAAGGCAGGGCTTGCTGGGTGGTTGTTACAGCACTCAGGAATTCCGTGGGGTTTGTTTTAGGGAGGAACAAGATGGTAAGGAGAGGAATGTGTGAGCCATCCCTGGCTCACCTGGAGCAGAGCCAAGCGCAGGAACAGGACACAATGTCAGAGCAGCATCAGGGAGGTAACGTTTTATTTCTTCGCAGCCTACGTGAAATTTCTCCTTACAAATTCAAGTTTGTCCGGGTTCCAGCACACCAGACTGCAGACACCAACTGGTAACCAAGCTTGATAATGGAGTTCTGAAGAGAAGGCACAGCCTTTTTTTTGGATGGATTTAGGGGTTTTTTGGACAAAAACATCGTTCACCTGATGAACTTTTTAAATGTCACTGAACAACAGAAGATTTGGCCTTGGTGTTTCAGATTTGTGAAACTGAAAGGATTGAATAACTCATTCATCTTTGCTCTCATCATACAGTGCTGAGAGGAACAGGAGTTGTTCAACAACATATCAACTTTCTTAAAGCAAATCAGCTTCAAATCAGCTGAGACAGAGTTTTTATATGGAAGATGCACTCTGTCAGCCTGCTGAGGTGCACTGCACAAAATAACACTTGGAAGCAAGAATTTCCCATGTAGTGCTGAGAAATCCTGTTGGTATAATGCCACTGTATGTTGAGCCATCCAGCAGAGCCATCCTGAAAAGGCTCAGGATGCTCCATGGTCTAGTGGGGTTTCCTTAGTCCTAAGCTGCTTTATGGAATGCCTTTCCCCTCATGCTTGTAGCATTATATTTCAATTTTAGAGCAGCAGGTCCTCAAAGAAAAGGTTGTAAAAGCTGATGTAATGTTTGGTTATTTTAATCAACCCTTCCCAAAATGCAGCCTGGCATGCACACAAAACTGTGCTGCCAGGATCTAAAAATGTTTAATTTAAAATAAAAAGGAGGAATATTAAAAATTGTAAAGCATCAGAAACTCACAAGGAATTAGTTTATTTCTTTCAACTGCTGTTTGAATGAGCTTTTTCATTAGTTTATTTTTGGAACTGGACTAACGACATACAATGTTCCACTTCCTTCTACTCTCAGATTTTAATATAAAATCATCAACTACCAGCTCTCTGCAAGTGGTCATATGGGCAACCTCAACAAGCCCAAAAATCAAATAGAAGATGCTGGGTAAAGGAGGTAGTTGTAGACTATTGACCTGTTTCTCCACTGGCTTTGCTGCAGCTCCCAGAAGAGCAGTTGTCCCAGTTTTCCAGTTTATAAAGGCTTCATATTTGACTATAAGTGGTAGAGCAAATTAAAAAAGCTTGTCCTAAACTATCTTCAAATAGTTTGGGTTTTTATTTTTATTTGGGTTTTTTCTTTTAGTAATTGCTGTGAACTCCTATAAACTTCTAAAATGTCGAGCTTCCCAAGTACCTCATCCTGAAAGCCGCTTGGAGAAACCCAAAGGAATGCACGCTTGGTTACTGGCAGCTTTCAAAGAAGCTGGCTTCAGACTGAGGTACACACTCACATCTCTCTGCTCCTTTTTTCAGAAGAGAGAAAATACAAATGCCACTTGTGCCCCTATGCTGCTAAGTGCCGTGCTAACCTGAACCAGCACCTGACTGTGCACTCTGTGAAGCTGGTGAGCACCGACACCGAGGACATCGTCAGCGCCGTCACGGCCGAGGGCAGCGATGGAAAGAAGCACCCTTATTACTACAGGTGAGCACTCAGACGAGGGCTGTGCACTACATACTGTCTCGTGTGCCTGCTGAGGACATGTGACAGGGCCACGCTTCTGGTGCTGCGGGGTTGGAGCCTTGATTGAAGTATTTGTCTTGCCCGTATCTGGCTTAGGCTGAGCAGTGAACCCCGGCTGGCTGCCGTGTGCTGTTTGACTTGGCTGGCCATTGGGAAGGACTCAGGGGTTTGCTGTGGGGTTGGTTTTTTTAAATGGCTTTGTGAGGCAGCTGTGCTCTTAGAAGCCTCTCTAACTTTTTAAGCAGTGTTCCTTTAAGTTTTGTGTTTGGAAACATCCCGTCATGTACACGGATTCATAGCAAATCTAAAGCCCTGTTCTTCCAGTTGCCTCCAATAGTTCCCTTGTCTTCAGCCAAATCTGTGAAATCAAATAGTCCAAAACTGTATCAAGACTTGTTAAATCAGTCTACACATTTCCTCTGTTTGCTGGAGGTTTATACATTCTGTGAACAACATGATCAAAGAAAGAAAACCTTAATGAGAACTTGCCTGAAAAATTGAAAGGAACTGCCCAGATAAAATGGATATTCAGACATTCTTCTTGTTGTATGCACTGTTGTGCGCTCTGCAAACTGTGATGTGCACTCTAGTGGCCAAGCAGATTACCAAATCACTCTCACTTTTAGTCAAAGTGCCAAGAGCAGATTTAATTACAAAATCATAGAAGTAAGAAATAAATGAGACCTGCTGGATTAGATTATCTAGTCCTTCGCCTTGGGAAAGCAAAATAGTGCCCTGGAGTATATGCCTTTTCCAATCTTTCTGGCTTGTTTTAAGTGTTAATGGCCTAATCAAAGCAAGAGGAGGACGCTGCAAAGAAAGTTAAATTAAAGGGTCCTTTCCACTGCCTCTCAGTATCACTCTGTTTATGTGCTGGCTGCAAAATCTGTATCCCTGCTAATTATTCGCATAGCTGAAGACTGCTGTTTTCCAGTCAAGCATAAGAAATGTTTGAACCCATTTTTACTTGCTTACACTGGAACTGCCAGGCAGTTTTGCACAAGATCCCAGTTTGGCATGGGAACCATTCCAGGGCTCAAAAATCATTCCTGGAGTGTGCAGCAAGCTCTCTGTGTGTCAGTGTATCAGCTGTACTAAACATCTTGGCAAAGCTGCAGTGCCTCTTATTGCCCAAAGGAATCGGTTAGGTGATGCACAGCATCTGGAATCTGTAGTTTTTAATTAACTTTATGATTATTTAGCATCATTATAGCACGTACAGGATTGTTGCATTGTGCCTGCCCTTAATCACATTGGCATGGCTATCAGTTCAAAGGCAGTTCAGCAGACAAAAGAATTTTGCAGTGAACATTGAGCAGTGAGGAAGAGCAGAAAACTGTGTCATGAGTTTCCTCTTGCAAATTTGGGGAAAGGCAATAGGCTTCTGTTTGTGGTTTCTTTTTTAATGTTTCTGACTCTTGAATTCTCTTCTGCCTGCAGCTGCCATGTGTGTGGGTTTGAGACGGAGATGAATGTCCAGTTTGTCAGTCATATGTCCCTCCACGTGGATAAGGAGCAGTGGATGTTCTCCATTTGCTGCACGGCATGCGATTTTGTCACTATGGAAGAGGCAGATATGAAGGCTCATGTCAACAACAAGCACACAGGTGATGATCCCTCTCTCCTAGCTGCAGTGATCTCTCTCTTCCTTGCTTTTTAGGTGCAACCTTCACACTTCCCATTAGCACTCTACTTTCACTGAAATGCTTGCTAATTAAGGCCTGATCTCTCAAAGTTGAAGTGAATTGGACTCCAGCCAGGCAAATAATCTGGTAGTGCAGATCAATTTTCAAGCTGAGTGAAATAAATGAAGGACTACTTAGCCCTTCTTCTTCCTATTCTTCTTATCCCCCAAATCTCCTCCCCTGTTGGAGTCAGCATATTTCATGTGTTTTTCTGACTGGTTTACTATTTCATCAAAATCCTGCTTTGACTTCAGCGATGGTAAGGTGACTTTGAGGGCCTAATTGTGCATACCTGGCTGTAAGTCTGAAATAAACATTATTTTGAGTGTTGCTCTTCGCTGTGTTTGCCCCCACAGTCCATCAGTTTGGAATTTCATGCTGATGTTTAGTTGACACTGTGATTCAGCAATACCATAAATGTAACTGTATATTAAACAGCAGAACGGGTCGTGCTCGCTCCCTGGTCCTGCTCACTTAATAGCCAAGGATGTTTCAAACAAGGTCCATATGCTTAGTCCAACTAATGAAGTCTGGCATAATTAAAGGAGAAGAAAATGGGAATCCTTTTAATTAATTTCTCTTATAAGACCAGGTAGAAGCATTTTTCTGCCACAAACTACTCACTGTTGTGTTTACAATACAGAACCTGAATTGCATTCAGCACAACTTTTCCATCGCTAAATTGCTTTTCCTGTCCTACCAGGAATAAAATTGGGAAAACAGGAGGGATGAAAAAGGGGAAGAAGAATACAATTGGTTGTGTTCACAGATATATAATTTAAATGTAACTACAGACATACGAACTACTGGAAAGCTCTCAAGGGATTTTATGCCAGTATAGCTCTCAGCACTACTTCATTTCATAAAGAGGAGTTCAAGGCAAATGAGAAACACCACCCATAGCTATGCAAAAAGCCTCAGAGCTCAAAAGTGAGCTGGGCTCTGCTGTATTTTCCTGTTGTGTCAAAAAGATTGAAACTGCTACTTGTCTTTTGAAGATAGGCAAAACCCCCTTGTTCTTCCTTCACCCTGCCCAACTGAGCCACTCAGCTGGTGATTCAGCCAAATGCTCACACATATGGCAAATACAGAGTAAAAAATAGAATGGGTTTTCTGGGTCACTTGACTCCAGTTCCTTACCCTGTGATGTTACCAGGTCATAAAGGGACTGTTTGTGAGGATATGACATATGCCTTCAAAGAAGTATCATTGTTTTAAACAAACTAGAGCCAGGCAGCTGTAGACTTTCTTGCATGAAAGATTAGGGACCTTTTTAAAATTTCCAGTGTGTGTCTTAGTGATAATCAGAATACACGTACGTTGTTCTTGCGCCAGAACTGCCCTTTATCTGAAACAGCAGTCCACCTTTCATCCTTCCTTCCACAGTATTTATTCCCTTAGTACATTTCTGGAGAGCACCACTCTCCCCTCTAAATGTACACTGAGCCTTTTCCTATACAGAACACAGTTTTCCTGCTGTACCAATCCCTCACTGCATATGTTCTCGTTGGAATGCCTGCTCTGGACATATGCAATCACAGCTGTACATGGTGAAATGAAATAAGCAGTGGTGGCAGTGCAAACCAACAGCAGCTACTGAGAATAGGTCACACAATAACTTTCTGTGATCGCATTTACCTTCCTTGAAAGCTCCCCCAACACTGATTGTTCATGTTCATCCCGTGTTCTGCTCAAATTCTACTTTTGTTTTCCTGGACTGTTTCCATCTTAAGCATTTCTCATTTGTAGCAAAAGTTCTTGTTACTGGTCCTTTAGGTCATAACCTTGTCCTCTGTGCTATTAAATTTCATTCCATTTCTATTACTCTGGTCCCCAAAGTCAGTGAATCTTTCTGTATGATATCCAGTCATCCTCCCTATTGGCAGCTCAGGTCATCAGATTTCATTAGTGCATTCCTAGGTTTTTATCTTAAAGGTGCCACTCGTCAGTTTAAAGTTAAGTACACAGGTGCTGGTGTTTGCAGAGGCCTCGATCTGTATCACATGGAGAATTTGAAGTTTTAGTGAAGTCTCCTTTTAACACAGCTCTGATTGAACCAGGACACAGGTGGGAGGGAATAATTTGCCCATCATTGCCTCTTTGGCTCATGGCAGTTCTCATATGGGAACTCTCCCTCTTGCTCAGTTTTAGTGTGTGATAGGGTTTGGGATTTAGACTTCATACATTTATTGCACACATAAGGAAGCTCTGATGCTTTCTTTCATAATGAACCTTTATCTCTAGGTCCAGTTAAATAACATGCTTTTCAATTACCTTTAGAAGGAGATCCTAATAAAAACACATGAATCTTGAGACCATGCTGTAACCTCTGCAATGATTACTGAGGATGCTCTTCAGTACAATGACTGAGATTATTCTCCTTCACCCTTCATCCCAGATTTACCCACTGGACCCACATAAATGGAAAGGTGGGGGAAGTTTAGCTTGGATTGGTAGGTTTTTGCACCCCAAACCTACAGAAATTCTGTTTCCTAAGTGACAAGTTTTCATATTTTTTGAACTATAGTAGTCAAAGTGTTTTCTTGACGTTTTTCTCAGTCCAGTAATAAGGTAGAATTGCATGATCCCTTCCCACTACCATCACAGAAACACTCAATTGCAGGATAAACTGAGAGATGTACTGTGGTTAAACACTAATAAAAAGGAAGGAGGCCCAACAATGGTTTTTTTAATCATTTCAATTAATTTCAGACCTGTTTTGAATTAACTTCAAAGGTAAGTCTTCCTGAAATTTAAAACAGAATCATGGAGACTCCATCTAATCTGCTGAATTAGTTATTTGCTCTTTGTTTTACAGCTGAAGAGAGGAAGACACCCAGTGAATCTAACAGTCCATCTTCATCTTCGCTGTCAACACTAAGCGACTCTGCCAACAGCAAAGAAGATGCAGATATAACCCCAAAAAACAAGGGGTCAAACAACCTGCTGGTCATTTCTGTAGTGCCTGGTAGTCAGACCTCAGTGAACACTGAAGAGAAGTCAGAGAAAGGTAAAAACACTCTTTAACAAATACAAGCTTTCACTCTCTATGCAGTTGACCTGGCCACAGTGTAAGGACTGAGTTTCCCTGTTCTATTTTTCAGGCTTTGAATGTGTTTTCTGTAACTTTGTCTGCAAAACAAAAAACATGTTTGAACGTCACCTGCAAATCCACCTGATCACACGAATGTTTGAGTGTGATGTGTGCCACAAGTTCATGAAGACACCTGAGCAATTACTGGAGCACAAGAAATGCCATACTGTCCCCACCGGTGGGCTCAAGTAAGGAAAGCAAGTACACAAACTTTTACTGTGTTAAGCACCTTAATACTGTGGGGATAGGACAAAAGGAAGTCAGTCAGAAAGGGTTGGTTAATTAAGTATCCAGATTTGGGGCTTCCTTGTATTTAGATGACCCAAGGCCTGTCAGGCTTGCATCATTACAGCAGATTGGTAAACTAGCAGCAGAGGAGCTGTAACAAACTATGGTCCTTCCCGTTTTCAAGTCAAAGAGGAGACAGTGTGTGATGGGTCCTACAGAGAATGAGGCAGCACTACAAAGAGCTTTAGGCAGACTAAGGGGTTTTTTTCAAAGCATCGAAGCAAAAAGAAGCACCCAGCACAGGCTCTGTTTTGCACCTGGCTCAAAGAAACTAAATCCTGTACAGCCTCTGCAACTAGGTATGAAGTTACAACCTTAAAGGTTATAGCCTTTGTGTACTCAAATGCAAAGTCATTTCTCTCCAAGAATGAAGAACTTGGATGCTTTCTGCTGTGTTTGCATGCCCCACAATAATCACTACTGTATAAATTAACATGTAATGAGTAATACAGTCTTTTAAGAAAAAAAGCCCTTTGGTTTTGGCTGTGGTGGTGTCCTTTAAGGTCTTTTGGTGCAGAGCAGTGTTTCTAGAGAATGCCCTCATGTCAAAGTCAGACCCCTGAGGGGAAGGAGGGATTGCTGGGGCCATATGCTTGCTCTCTGGGCAGGCATTGTGACGTTATGAAAGAGGCACGGCCCTGGTCTCTGTTTGTTCTAGCTGCTGCAGGAAAAAAGCTGGAACCACTTGGAGCCCAGCTAGGGTTCAGCACAGGGCTCCCAGCTTCTGTTGCTCTTGCTGAGCAGCTGATGTTTTCAGTGCACTGTGGCTGGGACATGAGGAGCGCGCCACGTTCAATGTTACCGCGCACAGCTCCCTTGGTTTGCCCTGCAGCTTTGGAAAACTGGTCCTGTTTGCCAGGCAGCCTCTGGTCTCCAGCTCAGTAGTTCCACAGACTGGGATCTGTGGTCACTTGAGATGAGATGACTGAATCTGGGAAGAAGACCAGATTGAGAAACAAATAGTGTGCCAGAACGATGAGATGTCTGCCTTGGACATACAGACCAGTTGTCTAATGCACATTTGGTTTAAGCTGCATAAAATCTCTTCTATTTACCAAGGAAAAACCATGACCTATGACTCAAGTCTTCCTGACAGAATGGGTTTCTCAGTCTGTATTCCTGCCCAACTCAAGTGATAATTAGGTACCTTGAAAGCTGCATCTAAGAAAAAGCTCTGATTTATTTTTTTTTAAGGCATCCAGAAGAGCCTGAAGAGATCTAAGTAAATTGTATTTTTCTGTCTCCTGTTTGCTGTGGGGGAAGAGAAAAAAAACATGATTCTTCCAGCTCCAGATCAAAATCTGAGATTCTGATCCAGAGAGCACCCAGCCCAGGAGAGGTATGTGTGCATTGACAGCCAAGTCCTCTGGTGCAAGAGATAATCACATTAGAAACCTCAGTGACAGGCTCCCTCTCTGGATCAGAGTGCTTGATGTGCATCAGGAGAACTGTCCAGGTGTTTTAGTATCTCTTTGTCCTCCTGTTATTACTCACTTTCCTAAAAAATCTCTTGATTAGCTTGTAGATTAATATTAAACCTGTATGTGCACCCAAATGTAGCAAGGAAAACACACATAGAGTGGATCTCTGCTTAGAAATTTTCTAAAATGACAGAACACAATTAGCAGACCTGCTAAACAGTGAATGCAGATGCGTGGCAGCTGGGATGTTGGAAGACAGTAGCCAGGTTCCTTAGTTGTAAGTTTTTATCCAGCCCTGCTCTCTGAGCTCACCAATTCCACGTGGAAGGCTGTATGCTTGCTTCAGTACAGCAGAGATCCCTGGCAGGGAGCTGTCCCCACCAACTTCCTCTCAGCTGCACCAAGCAACAGCGGGTGTGTCCAGGCTTGTTCAGCGTGCAGCTCAGGCTTCTTTCCAAGCTTCCATGATTCCCTCCTCTACCCTTCTCAGCCCCTCCTGACTCAGGAACTGGGGTGAGGCCCTTTGCCATGTCCACCCTGGGCCGGATGCTTGCTGCTGTGAGTAAGCAGAACCCACATCCTGTTCCTACACAGGAGCCATTCCTGCCATGGCAGAGGCGGCTGTAGGCAAACACTGCCAAGCACACGCCCCTTTCAGCATGGCTAGCTCATCTCCCAGAAATGGGAGTCCCTACAAATCATCCTAACAGCCTGGCTTTCAGCTGTTCCTGTAGCAGGATACCCAGCGAGCTTGTTGTTCAAGGTCACATAAAAGGGATTTCCTAAGCCTTCACTGTACATGTGGTATTACAAGTTTATTCCATCTTTACTTAAACAGCTGCTTTCATACTCATTTGTAAACACTCACTTTAAACCACTTCTTAATGGAAAAAATGGCCAAAGTGACTTCATGCAAACACTAGGAATCGTTACACAAGGTACCTGTGCATCAGTCACCCACCCTGCACTCCCCAGCCTGCTTTGGGGGAAGACCCCATCAAGGTAAGCCAGAAGGTTAAAGGGATGTTTCTTCAGAGTGAATCAGTGTTTCCCTAGGAATGCCATTAAATGGGCAAACCTCCTCTAAACAGAGATGTGTCAAGGTGAAGCAAATATTGGAAAGAGGCTTCACAGGGAGAACTGAGTGCCTTTTTCTCTTCCTTAGTAGGTCAGAAAGGGGTGAGTGACAGGGTTAAAGCAGGAATGCAGGTCTGCCAGCTGAGTGACTCCTCTTTTCTTTGTCCCTGCCCTTCCTTGCTGTGTTACCAGGTGCCCGTTCTGCATCTACTCCACGAACCGCCCCGCAGCCATGGAGTGCCACCTGAAGACTCACTACAAGATGGAGTACAAGTGTCGGATCTGCCAGACAGTGAAAGCCAACCAGCTGGAGCTGGAGATGCACATCCGTGAGCACCGCCTTGGCAACCATTACAAGTGTGACCAGTGTGGCTACCTGTCCAAGACGGCCAACAAGCTGATCGAGCACGTGCGTGTCCACACCGGCGAGCGCCCTTTTCACTGTGACCAGTGCAGCTACAGCTGCAAACGCAAAGACAATCTCAACTTGCACAAGAAACTGAAGCACGCTCCACGCCAGACCTTCAGCTGCGACGAGTGCCTGTTCAAGACTACCCACCCTTTTGTCTTCAGCCGCCACGTGAAGAAGCACCAGAATGGGGACTGCTCCGAAGAGGAGAAGAAGGGCCAGTATTCAACCTCCAAGGAAGCCAGTCCACTCCTACCAGTGAACAGCTCCAGGAACCTTCTGTCACCCCTCTCAGTTATGTCTGCCTCCCAGGCTCTGCAAACAGTAGCTATGTCAGCCGCACACGGCAGTGGGGCAGAGCCAAACCTGGCAGTGAAAGCCTTGGCCATCAACGGCACTTCCCTGTGCTTTGATAAATACTGGAACTCAGAGTTTGCCCACCTTATTCCTTTAACAATGTTTTTCCCCAAAAACCACTACGATCTCACATTCCATCCACCCAGACCTCAGACTGCTCCGGGAGGTGCCTCTTCACCTAAACACTCCTTCCTTGCCTACCTTGGACTAACAGAAAGGGCAGAAACTGTCTGAGGGCAGTTGCATTCTGTACCAAAAATCCCCCAACAAACCCAGCAGGTTACACATTGCTGCAAAACGTAGCCCCAAGAGGTAACGAACACTTGTACTATATCATTAGTAAGGTTTAGTAAATGGCTCTGTATGTATACTTATTGCATTGACATGAAAGCTGCTTTATTAAATCTCCAAGAGGTGATCTACTGCATACTTCTACCTTCAGAGGCATGTTCCCAGTACTCTTATCTAAGAAACTATTTTGTCTTGTTAAGCTGAAAAAAGAAGAGTGTCCTTATTGGCAATCGGCACTTGTAAGATGACATATTGATGCATTTTATTTTTGGGCTTTGTGTGCGTGCGGGTGTGTGGAAGAGAGTCTGCCTGTAGTGTGCCATGACATTGCTTTTGCACATCCCTTGGACTGGCTTATTTAATCATTCTTCTTTTCCCCTTTTCACACACTCGCTCCCTGCCTTCCCCCTGCCTCCCCCTGGACTGTGGAGCTGTAGAAGGAGCCATGTTTGGGGCAGGGCAGGGCAGGGGCAGAACTGGTGTATTATTTCAGTGCTGTTTGCAGCTTCCTTTAGTTGTTTGATGCCTTGTACTCAGTTGTCAAGGTTTGAGAATTTGGGGTAGAACTGATGAGGAAAAAAGTTGCTTTCAGCACTGCAGGATGAGAGCATGACAATGAAAAGTGTGTGTCAGTCCACACACACAAGCAGTGTGTGCAGCCCACACACCCACACAGCAGGCCCAATTCTCAGCTCTTACACAGGTGTGACAAACACCTGCCTCTGGGCCACAGCATACATCTTTTGTTTTAAAAGGGCATATAAATATTATATATATACTGTATTATGCAGTGGTTACCTTTTAGTTTGCAGGAACAACTTGTATAACTAGAATTCTATGGTGGAAAAAAAAATCCAACAAGGGGATTTAAAAAAGGGTATGGATAAATTCTGGGTATAAATACTCAGACTAAAAAAAAAAAAGGCAGTTTTGCACAGTGCTTTAGTCTTGCACTAGTTTGTTTCTCACTTGCAAAAAAAAAAAGAAAAAAACTAATTGTGGGCTGAAGTTATTAAGACTGTTTATTTGAAAAGGTACCAGTAACTTCTTTGAAATATAAAGCTATAAAAAAATGCTTTTGGAACCATCCAGTTCTCTTTTATACCCTCAGTATTTCAACTGTACTTGCAAATTTGACAGTCCTCTCCCTCCCCTCCATGTCATCAGTAATACTTTATTCCTTTCTGTTGATGGCAGATAGAGTGTGTCCTGCTAGGAAGCTAATTTTGTACTTATTTAATGCTCCTACTCGTGGTCATTAAAATGACATGTTATATGTAGCACTTTATTGCAGGAAGAAGCAAATGCAGATTGGTTGTATAACCTTTGTTAATCTCAAAATGCCAAGAGCGATCCTAATGTAAGAGAAGCTAACTGACTGTTAATTGATTTCTGTTCCTTAGACAACTTAATATGCGGGAAGAAAGATTGGGATTAAAAACACTGTTCTACAATTGGAAGTATAAAATGTGAAGCATTTCCAAATGATCATGTGATGTACAGGAATGCCTTCATACTGAATTATTGTTTTCCATGGTGTCTCTTGGATTTGGATCTGGCTGTCTTTCACCAGCTATTAGAAGTGTCTGACCTAGCTTTTGCCACAGTCCCATCCCTGTCCCTTGGCCAAGCCACTGTAGAAGGTGCCCTGAGTCACATCTTTCATGCTATCTACCCACCCACCCTCGTGCTGTCCTGAAGGAACTTCCTCTGCAGGTTGTTGTGGGATGGGGGCATCCAACCACCCCTTGTTCGTGACAGCAGGAAAGCAACGACCGAGTTCAGGAAGGCATTTCTTGTCCACAAGGGCTCTTAGCCATATGGACAACTAGAAATGTAACTCAGTCTTCATTAGTTCTTAAATGAAGCTTGTGTAGAAAGACTTTTTGGATGCAAAACTTGCATCACTTTAACCTATTTGCAAGATTCCTACATTTGTTTTGTACAGAGATGGCCAAACGTTCTCCACTGTCATGACCAAATTCTTCCTGTTCGGGGAGGACATCCTAATCTCTGCACTCCTGTTAACATACTGGAAGCTAGTTACAAGGGGGAAATATCCAAAATCATAGCAGGTTATCATTTGGCATTATTAATTACAGGACAGAAAAGTGTCACCATTTGTTTACATTCCAGCAGACAGTTTTGGTTCTAGCGAGCACGTGGCGGTTCTGTCTTTGCAGTGAAGAAAACCCATCTGCTCCAAACTGTGTGTAAACCTTTGTAAACTTACCTAACTCAGGGCCCTGCTCACCATGCTTTACTCCATCAGAACTCCTGGGCACGCCTCCCTAGGAGTACAGACAAAATAGAAAATACTGTGTTGGTAAGTACTCAGAGCATAAAATAGTTACTATCTCGACAGCATGAAATCTGTAATCTGTATCCAGCAGCTCTACCAGTTCTGTAAAACACTCCACACACGCATCTCTGACCACACCACAGAAAACCAAACACTCCCAAATCAAAAAGCTTATTTTTCACACCAACTACAGGTAAAGTACAGCTGTCCAGGAGGAAGAAGAAGTAGGAATATTATTGTAGGCCACTGTATCTAAACCAAATGGCAATTTAAATAGGGCTGGAACTTCCAAGAATGAACTGCACGCATGCGACCGCCACATGTTTCAACCATGTTCCACTGCACCAGTATCTGACCTGGCAATGTTTAGTGTACCTGGGAAATTTGTTTAGCACTTTGGAAAGGATAAATTCATTCTTTCTGGCAAGTTACAGAAGTTTTCTCTGTAAGGAAAAGTGTGTTAGGAGGTTTTTATTTTTTTAAGAAAAAAGAAATACACTATTTATCAGAGCTCTTGCATATTAAAATGATTGGTTTGCAGTTCAAGACTAAAGACAGGAAATGTTCTTCAGAGGTTCTCCCTACTGATTAATGACCAACAGTTCTGATAAATTCCCCCCCACCATAAAGGTAATTTCATACTGGTTTTCACTATGCATTCTTTAATGAAACTAGCGTGTTTTTCCATTCAGTAATTCAGTTGAAGTTCTCAGCACTTTTTTCTTTCCTTTTTTTTTTTTATTTTATTTGTTGTATTATGTTCAAATATCATTCTGTCAAGGTTTGTGTACATTAATAAAAATTTGTATTGTATAAAGCTTTTTGCATTATAAGGCTGTACAGGGTCATTTTGACAGTAACTGGTATATTTCTTTGCATCTTATGTTGCATTGCCAATTTCTAGTGTATCCAGTTTGGAAGTACAATATACTCTAATTAAAAAGGTTGGCTATATTCTGGTTTCTTTTTGGTTTTCCTTCCTCTCTTTTTTTCACCTTAAATATAGCTAGAGTTGATTTGGAGGGGGAAGGGAAAGGGTTCTCTTACAAGACAAGAAGATAACAGCCTCCCTTTTTTCTTCTTACCAATAAAAATCAATCTTCAATTCAATTAGAAATTGAAAAGGAAAGCTCTGGCTCTCACTCCTGATGAAGAAATACAGCAAATAGTCCCTAAGACAGCTGCAGGACTTTACTCGGTGGGCTCTGTGCTTGTAGCAACCTTCCAGGTCAGTTCTGCAATGGGGATAATTCCTCTTCCATGCACTCTGCTCAGTCATGCATTTCAAAAAAATCAGCTCCTTAAGCAGTAGTTTGGTGGACTTGCTCTTGCTTGGAAGTAGCCCAAAGGAACTCAGGGAAACTTCCTTAAAGATGAGCTAAGCAGTGAATAAAAGAACACAGTGCACTAAAACATTGTCATGAAAATAATTTTTTTTTAATTGTAAAAATATTGTGTCCTCATTTTATCAGCATTTTTGAAAAACCTGGGTTTTTAACCAGAAATTATTGGAATAATTAAAATGCACAGAGGGCACTAAAGAAGGAAACCCTAAGGGCAGACAAATTTCCAGGAAGCAAAGGTACTATTGACTCAACTGAACAAGGAAAGATGCTCAACATCCTAAAAGGAATTAGACTACTTACACACTAACCAAGGAAAGAAAAGATCTGGGTGTTCATTAGGTAAGAATTATCCTCACCTATATGAATGTTAACATTAAATACATGTGGACTGCCTTTTTCCCTCAGAGCAGTGTTAAGGTCTAATCAACTGAAAAAACTTCTTACAGTTACTTCTACTGAGGTGTGGATACTAATTTTCAGGGTCTTTAACAGTACCTTGTACATGTTGATGTTAACAGGCTGGGTGTTGGAATTCACTGCTCCTCTTCTGCTGCTGACTCCTTAGCTGAAAGAAAAGCTTTGACAGAGTTGGTAAGTCATGGTGTCTCTCAAGAGGAGGTGGTGTCTCTCTTTCTCTTCCCTCCCACACTGTATCTGTAATAGAAAATATACAGTGATATTCTCTGTGGAGTTTTTTGCACTAGACATAAATAGTTATCCTAGCAATTAAAAGGCAGTCATGCAAATCATGCTCAGAGCAGCCCCATCCCTGTAAATGTTCAAGGCCAGCCTGAAGGGGACTCTGAGCAATCTGGTCTAGTGGAAGGTGTCCCTGTTCGTGGCTGGAGGGTTGGAACTGGATGACTTTAAGGTCCCTTCCAATGCAAACCATTCTGTGATTCTCTGCAGAAGTGGCTTAATTGTTTAAGTAAGTTCTAAATCACCAAAACCAGACTGCAGAATTACTTAAACTAAGCTGGGAGGGGGATGAATTATCCTACTGAATTATCCTGACTGCCTAAGTAGTCAGCTAGCAGTTAAGTGCAAGTCTTGTAGTAGCTTCAGCCCTTGAGCCATATGTGATAAGCTTTTGTTTAAAAGATCAGGCCCAGTCTCAACCAAAACATAAACTGCCTGCAATCAGCCTCTGTAGCTTTAGTCTGACAGAAAACCCCAGTGTGCATCCAAATTAGGGGTATTAGTGTGACATGCTGAGATGTGATAAGGAGCCCCAGTCCTTTGCAGCAGGTGGCTATAACATGCTTGTAGACCTGCATGATTTTAATCAATTAACTCAACCTTCCCTAGTCTGTGTTTTCTGATAATATTCCAATTTCCATGTGTGATTATAGAAAACAGCTCCAGTTGTGTACTGACCCTTTCAGCAAAACAAGAAGTGCCCTGTTTTCATTCTGAATCTATGTACATTTTTAATATATGTTTTAAAAAATAAAATTGGCATTTTTTCAAGCAGTTATTTCTTACTATCCTACACATGCCACAGTCATCATGAGCCCAGCAGAACAAGGCTTTAAGAGAGAATTTTGGGGTGGGGGGAAAAAGCCAAACCAACAAACCTACAATTTTCTGTAACACTTTACTGTAGCGAGTGCTTCTCTACAGTGGAGGGGACAGCATCATTTATGCAGAGTCGTGTTTTCAGATCCTTGTTGTGTTAAAAATACACCAGTTATGCTCCTAACAGACAGACATCTGCATTATATCATCCACCATCTTATCTGCTGCTAATTGGCCTCCTTGTTGACAAGTCTCAGCAGCAAGGTTAAGTGCTGGCTGTAAAAGCAATGTAGCCTCTTGCCCGAGGGGTCAGAGCTCAGACAGACGGTGCTGGAGCCTGCATGGCCTCTTTCTCTGCTGTATATTTTCTGGGAGCTAATAAAACACCAGGGCAATCACTCCTGCCTGGAGTCTGTCAGCCACCATGATGTCTGTGGAGCTGCAGCAAATGGTACCTCATCTGCCCAGCACAGGGCACTCAAGGAGTCTGCAAAAGAAAAAGGCATCTTCTCTTGCACCAAAGTTTTAGAAACTCCCAGAGAAGCAATGAAAAAATGCCTGAAGTGACAGCTAACCTTGAACATGGGGCAGCCGATGCCTCAGTGTCCAGCTGGAGCCCTTGGGAAAAGGGTGGGGGCAGACCTTGGCTGAGATCACAGGTTCCATCTGAACCAAAGACCAGGATTGTACCTGGCTGCTGGGCTCTTTGCAGAGCTCTTGGGAACATACCATAGAAAGCCATCCAGTTGCTGGATGCCAGGCACTACACTGGAAATGCAGCTGTTGGGCTTCCACACCTGTCTTTGACCAACCTGGCAGTGGCTTGATTTACATATATGACAAGGAAAGGAAAGTTAGAGCTGGAGCTGAGCAGTAGCAGGGGTAGGGGAATGCACTGATTGGAAATGTTTTATTAAGTTAAAAAGAAAAAAAGAAAAAGAAAGCAACCCCCCCAAAAACCCAACAACTGTACAGGAGAAGAGCAGAGCATCAAGTGATAGTATGGCACTATTTTTGCAGCCTCTGGCAGCCTATTTCCCTGTTTAAAATGGGGAAGGGCTTTCCATGCTTGGTTTTGCTTTGTTTTCATTTGGGTTCTTTTTAATCATTTCATTTTCCTCCACCTTAACCATGATTAAAACCAACATATGGCACAACTGTAAAAAAAAAAAGTCAACCTGCTCCCCGTCCCCCTTTTTTTTTCCAATTTAGGCTATAGTTAATTAAAAAATGTTTCAAGTTTCTGTAGCAGAAGTTCCTCTTCTGTTTGCATTTAGTTCTACTCTGCTTTACTTTTAGGACCTCTACTTTCTATCACACACCTTTCTTTTTCCAGCACTTCTCAGACAGCATTTCACTGCAAGTGTAAACTTTGGATTGTTACTCTTCTGGCAATGTGCCTGTTTAAATAAAGAAGAGAAAAATGTTCTCTCGCTGAGCCCTAGACCTTCATGCCAATGTTCGCAGCACTGCCTAAAGTGACCAAAACCAAAAATAGGCCTTGCTTCCTGGCTGGTCAACAAAGCAACAAATACTTTCTTGATTCTTTCCCTGCTATTTAAGCCTGGAATGTTCATTCACATGCCAGGCTGAAGAATTTGTTTTTTAAGAGATTGAACAGGAAGCCAGTTGGGAGGGTCAAAGCTGTGACTAAGGTGCTCACACATGGGTGAGTAGGACTTCGGAGCCATAGGTGCAAGTATGCATCAGTGAACAGGAGCAGGTTTCTCCCAGTTTGCTCTCACTGCCTCGAGTTGCCACAAATTGCCACACGAGCCCGGGCTAGGCCCTGCTCAGGGCTAGAACCAGCAAAATAAATTAAGATGAACTATCCCCATCTGGTATTCCTCGACTGCAGGGATTAACACTTCCCTGGTATCTAGACTTCGAGTACGTAGTGTGCAATTGCATGCCAGCACAGTTACAAGCAGTGCTTGTTTTAGCAATAAAAATCACTGGCTCTTTCTTTCCTGAAACTCAGGAAAAACATTTTAAATGGGATGGGATTGCAAGTAAAGATAAATAGTTGCAGGAAAGCTCCTTCCATTACCAGGATTCTGAAATAATATTAATACATTGGTGGCTGTCACTCATGCCAATGACACTTTTAAAATGTACCAGAATAGCTCTATTCACAGGTGTTACCAGAGCAATGCCCACTTGCACTCAGAATATTTAGTAAGTAAGCATTAAGACTTCATGTTTTTATACTTAGCTCCCTATTTTTAATGGGACTGCATACCCAGAACTTAATGAAAAGATCTAAATATAATGTCAGTGTGATTTAAAAATATGCACTGCATCTTTTAAGTTGACATTTCAATTAAAAATAAATAAGATCCATTTATATGGTGATACTGCGATAAGATTGCATCAGTCAAGTTTCATTCCTACTCAAAGTGACAGATTTCTCTAAGACAGAGCCAGCAACTCAAACAAGGAAAATATTAAGGGTGAATTTAAGCACTTCACAAAAGTTGGGCTATCATATTTTATGGATAAATGTACTTTACAGAATCATAGAATCATTGTTTGGACAAGACCTCCAAGGCCCCCCTGTTATTAATGAATTAGTAAAGACACTTATTTATTATCTTTCACAGAGGTGACCAGGTTGAGATGTAGCTGAGCTTTCACCTTTCTAATTTTCTGTCTTCATGACCTAATGACATCCTTGTACTTTTCCCGAGTTGCCTGCCCCTTCTTCCAAAGGTCAGAAATTCTTTTTCTTCCCTGAGTTCACCAAAACCTCCCTATTCAGCCAGGCCAGTCTTCTTCCCCATTTTCACATTGTTACTTTTCCGTGGCAAGTCTATTAAAGGTAACAACTGCATATTAAATATTTATTCACAGTTAATTTTAACAGGAAAACAATGCCATGTGCACTGCAAAAGGTTCTTGTGCACATCTGCATGTGTGTACCACCATCTAAAGCTCTCCCAAGCACCTGCTTTTACTTGGCTGAGCAGCTCTGCTTTACAACCACTTCGTACTTGTGAACATTGCTGTTACCTTCCTCTAGGCCTTTCATGAAAAGCTCATTCTGCTCACAGTTCACTTCCACAGGTGGTAAAGGGGTTTTGACCTTGCTAGATCAGCCCTTCCATTTCTCATTTCCAGCCAGTATCCTGCTCTCCAGGTAAATGCTACTGACTAAACTTCAGAAGAAAGCAGAATTAAAAAATTAAAGTCCATAAACTGGGATTGCTCAGAGGTTTCTTCCAGCGGAATGTTTTGCTGTCAGACAAGTTTTAAAAGACCTAGGAATTTGCTCTGGAGCAGATTTTGTGGTTCCTGACAAACTGGCTACTGGCCATGTTCTGACTGACTGCCTTTGGATCTGGTTCCCAAAATCCTGTACACAGAGCATTTTTCCTGGGCATTCTTTAGAAACTAGACACTCTCCATCAGGATTTCTGATTGTCATTTTAAGCCAGTTCCTCAACTTTTGTATTGGCCACTGGCAGCCCAAGTCACATGAGTGTTGTCATTAGTATTTTCTGCCACCTAATCAATAGCTTGTTAAGGATCCAGGCTCTTATTTGGTGGTAGGGATTTCAAGAATCCTCCACATTTAGAGAGCCAGAAGAAAACGGATGGGGTATGGTTTTGTACTGTTCAGAAAAATCTGTTTCCCATTGAACTTTTTTTGTTTCCTGGGCTAGTCTAAGAGAGGAACTGAGGTAGTGACCAGATACAAATAAAAAAGATCACCCAAAACTGTCACTGGCAGCCAAGAGGCCAGGACTCTGAAATGTCTAGTGGGAATGTTTCCTAACCTGCCAGAAGCTTGCATGGTTCAAAGCTTGCTCTTGGCACTGCCAAATGACCAGGGACTACCTCCTCCCCAGTCATCTGCCAATTCATGACAGGCCAAAAACTCGGAAGAAATCCCTTAGCTCTGCAGCTCTTTCTAGTAACCTCAAAAAAGCCAGGCTATTTACCTCTGACTCCTCTGAGATCTGCTGTCTGTAGGTTTGTTGACACTGAATTTACTGTGCAAATGCTGAAAGCCAGAGAACTTCCACCCCAGCAGAAGTGCACATACCTGATCTCCTCTTGCTCTACTCTTGCAGAGGGTGGACTGCTCATAGTAACATGTTGCAGGGTCATAAAAAACTCAGACCAATTATCTTGCTTCCAATGTAAGACTGCCAAGTCCCTCACATCATCTCATCACAAGCTTTCTGCAAGGGACTTTCTGAAGACTTCTTTCCTGTAAACAAAAAAGGAAAAAGCACTTCCAACACCCAACACAATCAATACTGTCAGTCAAGCCAAGTGAAATCGGATATCTTACACCATCCCAAGGATCCATTCAACTCGAATGCTGATGGTGTCCTTTACCCTTTCCTTCCTGGCTATAAAGAGAACAGCCAGGAAGAAGCTACCCTCAAGGAGAGATACTGTCCCACCTCTTTCAAAGGTCTTTGAAAGATCTCCCAGGAAGGTGAGTGAACAGAGTGAAACCTTCCAGCCACAGACTGAGACTGCTGCTAAGTGCAGGGGAAAAGTCTCACCCTCTTCATCTCCAGCAGGCAATCTGGGACACTGGGCACAGGCACGAGAAGACAGCAGCCTGTCCTCACACCATCCATCGATTGGGCACAGCCCAATGTATCTTGTGGGGGTTCTTGGCAATTAGCACAGTTTCTCTTGCTAATGGAACATCAAGAATGTGACAAAGCCAATCCAGTCTTCGGCTCATTACAGGGAGGACCTGAGATTGGCAAAAAAACTCTCCAGGAATGGAGAGGCAGGAGTTTGAGACTCTAATCAAAGACCTGTAGGAAGGTCCTGAAACCAACCCTTTCTCATCAGCAAGCTCAACATGGCTGTGCCCTGACAGAGCCAGGAGGTTATTTGGATATGAGAGATGTCAGAAAACAGACTAATGCAGCTTAACTTGGAAATGGGTAATGCATCCTTCATGTCTCATAGGCTGGCCACGAAGACAAGCAACTGTTTTTTTCTTAATTTATAAGGCATGGAAGTTAACCTCAAGCTACTTCAGTTCAAAATGTTCTTTTTTCCTGATGATGATCAAACAGAACACTGTAATTCAAACCCACATCCTGAAAAGGTGAACAGCAGCCAGCCATACCAAGTGCTCAGGGCACCTGCTGCCAATGATCTACCCTCTCCCCTGCACAAATAATGTCAGAATAGGAACACCTTCTTTAAGTAATTATCCTTCCTCATCCCCTGTCTGCACATCTTGGTTTGTCTGTGCTCATATAATATACCCCCTTAACTATTCAGGATCTCTTTAACTCAAAACGTAAATTAACCTAATTACACTAAATACCACAGTGCAGCAACTTTTTTAACACATCAAACCAATATTTTCATTTTTTGCTGCAGGAAGAAACTGCAGACAACTCAGCAGCCAGATTAAAACAAACCAGTCTTTCTGAACAAAAGGTGCTCTTTCTAGAGAGTGGGCTTATTCATTACCTCCAGAGTTAATGGACTGCAGATTCCTCAGCTTCTGGGAAATACAATTTGACAGTTTGTAGAGGAAGATTGATTTTATTTATACACATCTATAAATAAAGGCTCCATACTGTGGCATCAGCCAGTCAGATGCGTGATATAAGCTCAGCATCTCTTGAAGAGAAACAGCCAGGATTTTGGGCAAGGGACTATAGTGTGGATAATTTTCTAACTCCAGCTGAAAAATGCATTTTCCCTTGTCTTACACTGGTGAAGAGGGCTGCACCTGTGAGGTGCCTCTGCCAGCACTGCCCTCTCAGGCTAGAGAGGGGTCTGTTAGCCTTTGCCAAACAAGTCAGAAGACAGAGATGCAAAGACACAGATTGGAAAGAAATGTGCTTTGCAAAAGTGGAACTTTGCCCTCAGTAATTAAAGGTAGCGTGGATTTCACCCCAGCCCTAGCAGTTTTCAATCTACAAATAAGGAAAAGGAGAACAATACACAATACAATTCACTGTGTGAATTATACAATACACCTTCATGAGAATCTAAAAGTATGAGCAGAAGGAATCTTTGAGGGATGGCTAGTTTTAG
The DNA here is from genome assembly GCF_017639235.1 of Corvus kubaryi. Classification (NCBI taxonomy): domain Eukaryota; kingdom Metazoa; phylum Chordata; class Aves; order Passeriformes; family Corvidae; genus Corvus; species Corvus kubaryi. Next base: position 17,376,530 of record NW_024582059.1, on the reverse strand, counting down.
CAAGGCCATACCACATAAACAAAAGATATCAAGGCAAAAAAAAAAAAAGTGTGTGTGGGATGATCCAAATGGATTTTAATCTGTTTGGGCTACAGAAAACAGGTTTCCTGACTAAGAGCAATGCCTTGAATGACTTAACCACAAACAGGCCTTTTCAAAGAAGTTGTGCCCTTAAAGCTATTTACGCAACAGCTGGGACTCCTGATTTTCCCAGCCCTGCTTCTTCTCCAGCTACAAAACATTTTATATCCTCAGTAGTTCTTGCCTGTTGCAAAGCAGTGAAAAAACCCTTGCCAAAGAGTCAGAAATGCAGAACCCTGAAGGAAATGAGACCTGAGACAATTGATTTAGGACTCTGCTCACCACTTTGTTTAGCACATTTTCCCAGGTTCTAAGCAGCCCAATATGCTTCCAAAGGACCATGGAGCAGTTTGACACATTGAAGAGGGGGAAAAAAAGATGGCAACAAGTGGTTGTTCTTTTTACCTCAGCTGTAAATCTGAGCACAACACCCAGGGCACACCATCAATTCCAAACAAGTGCAGGCAGATATACAACATGCTGCTTGCCCCGATCAAGCCACAGAGCAGCACAAAAAAAAAATAAGGCTCTCTAGCAAGACATAAAAATACTCAAATCTGTTGTAAGCAGGAGTCCAGTTTTAAGGAGGTCTAAACTCTCCTAACTCCCAGGAAAAACAATACCACTACCTAGACAGAGTAAGCCTACCCAAGACCCCAAACAGAATCCCTATAGCAGATGCAGATTGCAGCTGGTAATGGGAGCATTTTTAAGGAGCAGTGTGGTGCAAGAAGGCTAAAGACTGGGAAAAAACATATTCAAATCAGATAAAACTGAATCTTTGACAGGGGCAACATGATATTTATATCCTGGTGAGCTTTTACAGAGAAATAAAGAGATTCTGAGGAAGCACAACTATCCCCATGTGAGCCATCCAGGAATTTTATGGTAGGCAATCTAATCACCAGTACCATGATTGCTTTGCTCTAAGTCCAGCAGATCCAGTAATGGGCACAAAATCTATTGGTTGTTTCATGCCATGCTTGGTGCTTTAATCCTGTATATTTGGACAGGTTTGTATGAGGAAAGTTGAGGACTGACAGCAGCTCCCCGAGCTCCTGGAAAGGATTCATACCATGAAGAACCACAAAGCCATCTGATGCCAGAAAATACAAACCACACAGACCTTGAAACCTCCCTTTCTGCCACAAGGACTCAAGCTTTGCACTGCCCGGACCAGGAGGATGAACTGAAACACTCTTTAGAGAGACCATTTGTCTATTTTTTTATAGGATGTTTTATTCAGGTCTCTCTTGAGTTCCCTAGTAGGGAAGGCAGATGTAGTCAATGCTGAAATTACGTATCCATTAGCATTTGCCATGAATCATTTGGCATCAATCGCAAGAGGGGTTTTTTGCCTCTGCCTGAAAGTACCCTGTTTTTCCTATGTGGGATTGTTTGACTACATCTGGTTGACTTGATCATCAGGAAGAATGAAAGCAGGATGCCCAGTCAAGTAAACATCACCAAACATCACTAAAAACCACTGACATTTACAATTCAATCTCTTATCAACCAGTTTCAGTTGTGAAAACTCAACTGTGGCTGGAAAAAAACAAACCAAAACACACACAAAGGGGGAAAAAAAAGGCAACCAAACTTCAAAAACTCTGAATTCACTAGAAGATAGTTAAAGAGATGAATTAATAAAACAAACCCAAAACAAAACACTAGGAAAAACACACCACAGTTCAGTACAAACAACAAACTAGATAAAGGCAGGGAACATCTACATTGCTTTTTCAAAGCACTAACTGTTACGACTGGTACCTCTGAGAATGAAACAGAGCAAGCTCTCCAGTGTTTTGACCTCCAGAAGGTCATGTTCACAAGTCAGTGACCGTAAGAGCCAAGCTGGCATTCCCAGTGCCCACAACAATAGATCCAATTACTTCAACCAACATGCATTAAAAAGCAAATGCAGCACATAAAGCTCACATTGCTTCATTAATTCAAATACACATATGCACAGAAATTAAGATGAGAGAACAGCTCCCTTGCCATCTCTGTATGCTGTATGTGCTCTGCGTAACTTTCCTTACACATTTTGGCTTCCACATTTTCTCCCCAGGTGTTCCCTGTTGGAGACTCTTCACCCAAACTCAAACCATAATGAGACTGAATAAATTTGCTTTTGAATGTCATTCTTCCCACCATTATTCACTGCAATTCTTCAGACCCGGCGAAGGCAAAACACCATTTTGTTCTTTCAATTGCAGATGCATAGATCTGTGTGCTTAGTGAAAAAATTAACTTATTTCGTACTCAGTACTTTTGAATTTGCTGAATAACCTAGCAGGTCAAATAATTCATTTTGAGAAGAAACAAAATCCTTCAGTAAGTGCATTGCCAAAGTAAAAAAGTTCGAAGGGGATCAACAGCATTTTATAAAAGGCAGATTGAAATAAAAATCTGCAAGCTCCAACAATAGCTACCAAATACCCCTTGCCCAAGGTGATTTGAGGAACAGCTGGGACCAAATCTCAATGAAAACCCCTTCACAAGTACCAGCACCCTCTACTCAGTCCCACTGGGTGGGGATGAAGTTTGCCTTCCTCCCTGGGAGGCCTTAGGCCATCACCAAACCTGGCAGCTCTGTGGGCTCCCATCTTTGCAGCTCAGCTCCTGCACTGCCAGGCATGATTGTCACCAAAATCCTCTGTCACCTCTGTGTTCTCCTCAGGCAGGCAGAGCTCTGCTCAGTGGCTTCCAAGTGGCAGAGGAGCTGCGCTGACCTGAAAGGTGAGCTGGATATTGCAGTTTAATGTGGCCGCTAACCAGGAGGCTTTTCATGCCTACTTAGTAAATGTCCCTACTTACCTTAAATAAAACTGTGTTAGAAAAGCCAAAACAAAAATACCTATCAAGAGTATAGCAGACAAAACCAACTGTGAAATTGATACTGCTGCAGAAAAATATGATGTAGCCCGTTTTGCAAGGTTGCTGAATTATGTATCACTAAGGACAGCACACAGTGACCTATTAATACATCTAGAGCCCTTTGTTGCCCTATTATCAATAACAAACCTTCTGCACTATTTTGGGAAATGACCTTTCTCCACAGCGTGGTGTAGCATGAGCCAGGAACCTCCTGAGCTGTAATTCCAGCTCCACCATTGACTTGCTGCATGGTGAGGGAAAGTTGCTTTAACCTCCCAGGTGCTGTTTCTTTTTCTGTAAAGTCGTAGCAACATTCGCCTCCCTCTCGGCTCAGCGGAGTGCCTTACTAAGTTCAAATATTTGAGCAGAGCTGTGGGGATGCAAAATGCCAGATCAGTGTGACACATTGCTGCAGCTGCTTAAGGATATTAACAGAGCAGAAATTCAGCTGCAGCTGGAAGAACATATTGTGCAGAGCTACAAGATTCTCTTTTCACAGGTGAGAATTTATAGCCACCAGCTTTAGGCTACAAATCACCACCCAGTAACATTTAACTTGTCAGTGTTTTCAAGCTAGTTTCTTTCTCAACTCACAAGAAAGAAAATCTCAGTTCTTGGTCCCACCTACATGGCAGCAGAATTCAGGGTAATGTTAGCAACACACATAATGGTAAAGGGTACACCTAAAATAACAGCATGCAGGGACCACAGGATGAGAACTACTGGGACAAGAGGAAGGCATAGAGGATACTCAGTTTATGCAGCCTGGGACATTTCAAATGTCAAAAAAAAAAAAAAAGAGTTATAGGAAGTTTCAGAGATTAAAAAACAGAGCAGAGAAAGCAGAGACTGTAAAAACACCAGCTCTTTCTCTCTCTAAATAAATAAATAAAAGTCATGACTAAATGAAGTCATTCTGAAAACATGAACTATTTCATGTGCATATTTCATTTGCTTTGGCAGAATATTCCCAGGCTTAACCCCCTCAAGTTGCAGGAACAGGTGGAAAACACTTAAAAAATACAGGAACATGCATAAGCACGCAGTAAAACTATAGGAATGCTATATTCCCAACTTGGGAAAAACCAGTCACATAACTCTTTTCCAAGGGGCCGCGATCAATTTGTTTTCAACACCTCACTTCTCTCCTGTGTTGTTACAAAAGATACTATCAGTATTTGAGAGTTGTCCAATAACTCTCTTTAATAATTTAACCAACAGTTTCCAAATAAAATTCACTTTGTGGCTTGAAACTCATCCTGCTAGAGGAAATTCCATTTCAATTCCTTTGTAATTGACAGCACAGCTCAAATTCCTAAATCTGCATCTCTAATTCTTCACAAATGAAGTGAGTTTCACAGCATGGAAGACTTAACCTGAAAGCCACACCACCACACCCATATTTACATGAGGAATTTTCCAGGGTGAACACTATTCTTCCATCAGGATGATTGTCAAATGCCCTCAAAAACTCCTCAACTACTATTTAAAAGCCCTTTGTTTCAAAGAGAGCAATACATTTGGCATGGATGCTCAAGCATGACATGATTCAAGTTTTTAAGAATTAAATTACGGCAGCTATTAAAATCTGCGTTTGAATTTAATATTTAATATGTATCTACTGACAGATTTCATTTACTCATCCTAATTAACAGTGCCCAGAACCTGCTTTTTCTTTAGACTGATAATAGCCAAATTTTAGCCCTGAGGTGGGGCACAGGCATCCCTAAGGCAGCGGAGGTGCCGACGGGCCAAGCGCTGCCATACAGCACCATCTAAGGGCTCTCCATAAGTACTGCTGAGGGGATGTATGGAAGGAGACCTATGGACTGGCCTGTGGATGCTCCCAGCCAGCTGCCCGGCTCCCAGGCACACTCCCTGCCCTTACACCAGTGTCACCGCAGCAGAACTCTCTGAGCAACTGTTTCCTCTGGGAGTCGATGCCACTGATTCATCAGGAATCATCTGGAAAACAAAGTTACCGAGAAGCTGCCTGAGGAATAATTTTCAGACTAACAATATCTACTTCTGTTAGCAGCAGCAATTTGTTTCTCTCTGTGGTGATCTCTTGGCATGCAGACAAGGTGGTTTATTACAAACACTCTAGATTAAGCACAGGAGAAGAAAATGTTACGGCTTCTAGATTTAGCTGAGAAACAAGAGTAGCTTTAATTCGATCCAGCTTGTGCAATATTTAAATCTCTATTTCAGCTTTTCCAGGCACATTTTTTTCTCTTCTTAATTTACACAAGTCTTGCTTATGAAAATATCTTCTTCTGGAGTGGTTTTGTGATGCAATCTACATGAGGAAATACCACACTAACCTGAAGATCCACTTAGTCCAGCCTTAATCTCAAGGAACAGCCAATAAAGAAAAAAAAATGAATTAGGAAACCAAAAGTATTCAAACTGTCCCACAGAAATGCCCTTGCATTTTAGATGTTCACTAAGGTTCAATGTTCAAAAATGTTAGATGAGAGCTATTCAGACTAGACTAATTTACAGGATCTGTGCCTGTCTCCACAGTAATGTTTTCTGAGATGAAAGAATTGGCAGTGGGCCAAACAAGATTATTTTAATTATCCCAGTTTCCCTCTGAAATTTCCTGTCTCATTGCATATGAAGTATACCACCCCAAAAATGGAAAACTGACCCTCCTAGCAGGACAAACCTCAGGCAGCCTTTATTCTAGGACCTTATTCCATCACGTGTAGGCACATGCTCCAATGCTGACTTCTCCTGACCTCAGGGTGTGGAGAATCAGCAGCATTTCTAACATGGAAAGAATTGTGTGTGGTGAAAATGAGTGTCTGGAGCAGTGTCTCCAGCTAAACTGAAAGCCATGTGCATCATGCAAAACATGAAACTGGGACTTTCAACACATCGTAATTCAAAATAACTGTTTTATGTCAGTACAGAAATAAAGCATTCAGTGGCTTTTAGTTGTACTGGCACTGTACAGTGGCCGTGGTCTGCTCCATTGTTGCAGGTGTGGAAATGACAGTACTAAAGAGTCCCACATTAAAGACTTTTTCATTTCTAAGAATGTCACATTCCAATGCATAGTGAAAAGGAAAAGTGAAGGATAACAATATTTGAATTGAAGTGTGAGACATTAATTTTCAAATCTAATCAGTTTCTATTGCCACTGCATGCAGAAAGAACCAGTCAGGTTTTAAGTGCTGTATCATAGCACTCAACAAAAGAGGTTTTTTTACTTTTACTGAAACTGTTTTTGAAAGCTTATTGATCTTGTTCAGAGTTCTCAACTTCTCCTGTAAATCACAAGTTAAGAACACGGCTTCAGCCACTTGTTTTGAGTCCCACAGGTATCAAGTATTAGCAGCTGCTGTTCAGTGAAGACAGACAAATTGTACTCACAGCTCAAAATAAAGAAATCTGTTTGGGTGAACACAATTTGCTCTATTCAGCAAGCAAGGGCACAAAAAGTCATTCCTCTCAGCCTCAGATAGCAGTCAGGATTTCGAGGTAGATCATTTCGTTAAGATTTATGCAATCTAAAAAAAAAGAACAATATTTGCAAAATAATTCACATTCCCATTTGCTGATTATTTTACTTGATTGAGCTCTGCCAGATGCCATGCACTTGCCATGCTTTTGACATGGCATGTAGGGCAGAAGCCAGTTTCCTATGCAGCTGCCTGTTCTGGAATGAATATCTGATCTATCTGATGACAATTAAGCAATTACAGCAATATTAATCCTCTACATGAATTTTACAAGATTGGGATAGCTGAACAGCAGAGTTTCTCTTTAAACTTCAAAACAGAAGGGACACCAGAGCATAACAGGCTTGTGAAACACATGCTGACCTTTCAATACAGTGACCTGTAGTGCTCTGAAAAGCTACCAATGAATAGAGGGGAGGAGTCAGTGGTGGAGGTGACACAGGGGAAAGGAGAAAACCAGCACACTGACAAGGCATTATTTTCCACCTAATGTCCACAAATGTACAGGTGACTCAGGATAACAACATTTCTGGCAGAAGAACTATACAAATAGTCAGCTGTTTCTTACTCAGATCTAGGACTAAAAGACAAGCATCTGAGCAACAGTAAAAGCTCCTAGTCTAAGCTTCGGATGTCATAAGGCACATTAATTGCTGCAGCTTCTGGTGTCACTAAAGAGCCTTTGTCCAGTCAGACTAACAATTTACAGTTTAGAGTTAAGGTGAAACAATCAACTTATTCCTTGCACTTATTTTACAGGCTTTGCCAGATTTGATCAGATAAAAGCACACATTCAGTGCAGATCCTTAATCATTTTCAAACACATTCAATACCCCTTCTAGTTCAGTTTGTGAAATCCCTTCTAAAAGATGTAAACCAGGAAATTCTTAGCGCCCCAATTTCCCTTTCCTCTGTGGATTATTTTGCCTACTTCAAAATACTAGGAAAGCTTCTCTAAATAAGAATAGACCTTACTGTGATGGCTGAAGTCTGTTTCTCCTTCCATGAGAGAAGGATCTGACATCACAGTCCGGGAACCAGCTCAGCTCTTTTTCTGAAAAGAGGCAGGATACATCTTAGCATAGTTGACTTGTCCCTGTATTTCCCATCCTCCATATCTTCCTAGGATGGTGCCTGCTTTCTTCTAAGATTTGATGAGAGAGAGAAAGAGGAGTAAAGGGCAAAGGTAACCAAGAGGTCAAGAAGAGACGGTTTCCCTCAGACGCTGCTAACAAGGTACAGCACAGGAGTTTGACATGACTTCAGAAACCCTTGTTCTCCGCTGGTGAGCTCTGTCTGAGCCCGGGTTCACCGAGGTTACAGGAAAAGAAAAGGCTGTACTTTTGTTGATCAACGCTGCTAAGCAACACATCATAAAAACCAACATTCCTCTTGTCTTCTGCTGGTTGCAATTAGAGAACTACAAACAGGATCACAGATTCAGGGCCAGGAGAAAACCTTTAGCAGTGTGAGTGTGTACTGCTCCGAGCCACAGAGCCCGTGCAGCATCTTCTCATTAGACATACATTCCGCATCCCCAGCCATTGCAACCTGCACAGGGCAGGTCAGCCCAGGCCTCTGAAGCTGTAAAATAGCCTTTGGGTTCTCATATGTTGTAATCTTTAGGTTGTACTAGTCACTTTCAATTGCAGAAACAAAGCAAAAGTGTTATCAGTCCCTGATTAACTTCATGAATATTTGAGTCATGTTAAAAGGTCCATTACTAAAGCTTTTATAGGCTACTCCACCAGTGGAAGAGCTGGAAGAGGAAATGGAGACATAATAAACAACACAGAGCAGGAACTCACTTTGCCATAATATTTTAAGGAAAAATACAGGAATCTTACCATGCATTCTGAAAGGTGAAGCTTTTAACTTGTTACAAGTAAACAATCATTTACTCAAACTACAAGAACTTATAACTAGTCCCCATTTAGAGCACAATTACAAACAAACCTACCTAGTGCAAAAGGACAAGTGTCACATGGTCCCATGCAACATAAAAATCCAAAAGATAGGAAAGGGAATTGAATTTACAATTTTTGTAAGCCTCACATGGCAAACACTGTGGGTCATACAGTTTCTGTGGCTTCACAGTAAATTATCCAAGATAATTCTTATGCTCCCATGGGAGGAAAGAATAGAAAAAAAATAGGCATTCTTCTTGCTGCTCCATAATGTACCTTCTCCATACACTGTCATGAATGTCAGCTCCTCTTTTCCTTCCTTGTTCACCATCTAAACCACGCTTTAGTATGACAGGAGAGAAGAGAGTATGCCCGTCATCCTTCCATTCTAAGTATGTACTCTAATTGCTTATAAGTTTTTACTTTTGAAATTGTTATTCTCAATTTTAAAATGCTGTTAATGTTCCATTATGGGGTGGGTGGGTTACTTTTAAATAAACTGTAAGGAATGTGTGGAGTGTGGAGAATGACTGTGGAGTAGCTGAACTGGTTTTGGAAAAGGAATCCTGTCGCTAGTCAGTCTGTGCACTGATGACTCTCCAAATCTTAAGTTTCAGGGGAACATACTAATTTTTCCTTAAATACACTCCTTATCAACATCTGTTTAATCATTCATCAAATTATAAATGTTTTAGAATAGTCCAGCAGGAATAGTTACAGAAGCACTAAGCTCTTGAAAGTGTTTTTCTCATTTTAACTCATGGAGTATGTTACTTATTGACTGTGCATCCAAGGGGGAGCAATAGAGTGCTCTGAGAAAGGAAAATAAAGGGGAAATAAGTATGTTTACACCAATACAGAGCAAGTCAGTAATTGAATCTTGCCATATTAAGAAAGAAAACTTCAGGAAGGGAACTGCATACAGTTTAAAAAAAAAAAAAGTTCCTTGGTATTCTTTAGCTTTACTCAACTCCCATTCCCAAAAATCTCAAATAGCCAACACATTGCAGACTTCACAAAAAAGCAATATATGCGAGGAGAACATAAAGGCTTGAAGCAGCATGCACAACAGGAAGTAATGCATTTACAGAAGGCGAGGGCAGATTAGATATCAAAGAGAAGTTTTTTATTACTTAAAGCAGGACATTACAACAGAGCAGTAGTCAAGAAGGGGTCACTGGGTCCTGTCACTGAAAACAGAGAGATTAGATATAAAGGGAATAAGTCACACTAAGAGCATGAACTTGCTAAGAGCATTTTTTCAACCTTAAGTAACGTGGCTGTAAATATACGTGGGGCTCAGAGTAAAGATTACTGAACTGTAACCCTTACACTCTCTGACCTGTTTCAGAGTCCTGGATAAATCACTTGATCTCACCACACTTGTTTTCTCCAGCTGTGAAACACCAGCAACATCCATTACACAAGGACCTAGGGAAAAGTTTCACACTTACAGACAACTGCAAGACTTTGTAGGAAACAAGTTTGTGTATTTGAAGAGTTTATTCTTTACCTCCCATACTCATTTGTCTAACAGTTTATCATACCTCCAGCTACAAACTTCATCTTGCTATTGTATTCTCATGAAGTTATATTATTTCCCCGTACTATTCTGCAATAGTTCTGGGTTTAAGTGTTAACATGAGAGCAGCTTGACAACTCCAGAAACTAAGAATATGTCAACATCCTACTCAACAGATTTGTTTACTATCTTTTTTCAGAAGCCTGTTTACTTGTATAGCAATATTTTAATGCATTTTAGCCAACTTAATCCCACAGAGCTAAAAATGACAAGCTGGAAATGTTCTTCCCTATCTTGGGACATACTGGATTGTTTACCGAGTTGTAGCCTACCAGCTGAAGCTCTGCAGTCTTTCTGAGGACAATGCATCTGCCAGCCCATGAGAGCATGAACAAAACTGCACAATTAATTGAATACCAGTTGATTCCAAAACACATCACAGCAAAATTTTACAGGCTATAAAAAAACCTATCTGATTCTCACATGGAAGGCTCAGTTCACAGTTTGCACAGTACAGCCTTTCGGTTTGGTAGGGAATCACTGAAAAACTAAGCAGGGACCCTCATTTACCATTTCGTTTCCAAAGACCCTTTTGAATAGAAGGGATTTCTCCATCTACTGAAGCATGAGGCACAACTGAACACATAAAGAAGGCAAAGCTGATTTTCATTTAATGCTCTGCTTTAAGAGGAAAATGCAGTTCAAAGAACCTGCTTAAGCCATTGCACTTCTGCTAAGAGTTCATTTGTAAATTAACAATACTGTAAAAGAAGCAACAAAATGAGAAAATAATGATAGCCCATGGCTTGAGTGGATCAGCAGATCTGCACCCAGAAAACAAACACTGAAGAAGCTGTAAAACATAATCTGCTTGAGCAGTTCTCATTTAAACAAAGCTGCAGGTTTTAGTTTTACTTGCTTGGCAGCTTGTGTATAACAGACAAGAACAGTGGTCCCTGACAGAAGACAAAGTAATGACCATAATAAGGGTTTGATCTAACAGATAAACACAAATGAGGTCACCTCAAAAACTGCCACCTGAAACAAATGGACTATCAAAAAGTTGAGAACTCACTGGTTAAAATGCTGCTGCTCTCATTAATTAATTTCCCAGCTGACTGTCATTTCTTCTACAAGGTACCATAAAATACAGTCAATATTTAAAGATGAAAGGACACAAGGACACAAGACATTGCTTTTGGTTTGGGGCACTCTCTGTCACATTCAACAGAGGCTGTTTAAAGAAAAAAGAAACTGTAAGCACTGCACTTCTCTCACAACTCAGCATGGTCATAACAGTCACTGTGCTTCTCCATACATTCCACTCCATACATTCCTATAGCTGCTTCTTTGTTGATTGATTGCAGCAATCCCAAAGTACTGATTGAAACAAGAATAAGTGGTCAGAGAAGTTCTGACAATTTATGTGGTGGAAACCATTAATACCAGCTACCCCAGTGCAAAATGTCTTAACTAAGAAATGCCTCAGCCCCAAAACACCACAATGTCCTTCTGTAGTATTTCACTGCAAACAGTGTCTAGCAGGAAAAAGTTGGGAACAAAATATAATAACTGGGACAAGGGGAAAGAAGAGAAAAAAATATATTGATGGGAAAAAAGTCCGAATGAAAACACCCTGAAGGTAAAAAGAGGATTTAAGTAACCCAATTCAGTGCTATACTAGAATTGGGTTGCCAGAGCCCAAACAGGTGAAACTGAGCTAAAGTCACCATACCTTTCATGTACATGTCCGGAAAATCAAAACTGAGAAACTCATCACTTCCATTATATTTCTTGAAAAATTAATTCATCTAAGCACCAACAGGCTCACCAAATTCTCCTGTGTTACTGGCTTTACTGTCAGGTCTCCAAAAATCAGCACTTTTCCACTTTATCCTTCACATTTAGTGGGTACCAGATGAGCTCTGCTTTCTAGATCACAGATCAGGAAAATGTTTCGCCCAGATTTTTCTCAAGGGAAAATAAAAAAATAAAAGTGCTTTTGGTTGGAAGCAGTCCTGTCTTCTGCAAGAGATAAAGAAAAAATACCAAACACACCTGGCCATTTTGTTTGAATCCAAAAAACATGTCAGATCAGAAAACCATAAAACATTATTTTTAGAGATAAATTATTCTAGTATAAAGACATTTGCTATTAAAACATTATGGGTAACATTTGTTCCATCTGATGTCTGCATGTAAAAAAAAGTCTTAACTAAATTTTGCTTTTTAATAAAGCGTCTATTTTGAAACTGGGATGGTTAAAATTCCCTTCTCCTACTGTACAGTGTATAATAACTAACTACAGCTTCCAAAGAGGGACCAAACACCACTATGTTCTATTTATATGTATACAATTTATTTAAAACTAAGGCTGTGGTCTGGTGCTGTCAGGCAGTCCAATGTTCTTGCTGTCATTCAAGGTGAGGAAAGAAAATGCAATCCATTATGGCAACAGCTGCTGCTATATTAGAATGGAAAGCTGCAGTGTCAACTGCACTGAGATGACCCCACAACCAGAATCAAACCTTGCACCACCACAAACCTCACTCTCCCACCCTCCCAAAACCAACCATTTTACATGGGCATCCAGTTTTCATCAACAGATCTATGGCATGTACAAATTGGAATTTGGAAATTAATTTTTTTTCCAATATAGTGTGTAGTAATCTGAGAGTGAGCCTTTGGATTTGTCATGATCGCTGCATATACAGAATCCAACAGAATTCTTTTGCAGAGTACTGGATAGGTATTCTATTCATGTCTGCTGCAGTAAAACATTTGAATTCACACATAGAAAAAGTGTATTTAATGTTCACATTTACATAAATGTGCACTTAGCAAGAACAGAGTAGAAAACAATGCTTAGAGACCATCTTTGAATGCCTTCAGCAGCAGGTCAGCTGCCAGTCCAGGAGACAAGACTCCACTAAGAACTTTTTCTTCCAGAAGTGGGATCTTATCCTTGACTGCCAAGTGACTCCGGAAATGCTCCAGCATGTTTTCTTGGATAAGGTTCCACATCCACACTTTCTGCTGTTTGCGTCGTTTGGCAACCAGCTCGCCACTTGTGAGCATGAGGTCACGGAACTCAGTCATTTTATCCCACATATCCGAGATCCCTTCCCCGGTTTTGGCAGAGATGCGCAGTACCTGTCGGATCCAGAGGAATTGTTAAAGCCAAGTTAGCTGCTGGCCTTGAGGTTTCAATTACTGGATCAGGTAGACTGCAGGGGAATTAAGAAATGTGTGAGGGAAACTTCCTTCAATACTCACTTCATGAGGTTCTAAGCATTTCTGTGCCTTTTTCTTTTCCCCTCCAAAAAATGTAGGATTCTACTAACTAAAAGTAGATCCTAAGATCCATAGTATTTGGGATAAATAGGCCTTGTCCAACAGCTTGTATAATGAGAATCATTTTTAGTAAGTCCTTCAGCTAAAAGGTACATTATTGCTCTTTTACTTAAATGTAAAGTTAAGTGCGTATTTTGGTAGCTATTCTTTTGTACTTAAAATATGCCAGAAATGAGGTATTTTGACTATTTTTTTGCCTTTGCTTTCCAGAACAGGAATTAATTTTGCCAGTAATATTTCAGACATCCAGCACAGTCTTTCAAATTGAACAGCCTGTTTTTTTAAAAAAGCTTCTCTCTCTTTCCACACTTAGAAAAGAAAGGCTAAACCTCAGTCAGCCCAGCTGATTTAAACTCAACTTCATGGGTCAATTTCAATACCAGGGTAGAACAAACCTCCTTTACAGACAGAAGTTTATTTATAAAGGAAGTGAGAGTGTGTGCGTTTGCTTATTCTATATACACATATTAAAAATTAGTACTGAATCTTCTCCTTAAAAATCCACCATAACCTTTTAGTAGACAAAATACAGCACTAAAACTGAAGACCCAGAGGATGAAAATTCCAATTATCTAGACAATTTCATTATGTGAGACACAAACAAACAAAAAAATTAAAGCAGTAAAGGACACACATGAACTAGTGAAAGAACAAAGATAATCACAGGCTTCAGAGTTATAACAGAGGGAGAAGTAGATTAAGAGACATTTTTAGATATGCATAGTTTAAAAAAAGTAAACTCCTGATGTCAGTAATAGTTCTGCTAGTGCAGAGATTGTAGCTCAGGGCAGAAGTCCTGGGGAGGAGGACTGGCTTTGCAGTGTTTCATGTGACTCACCTTGAGATCAGAGGTGAAGCACAGACAGCAGCAATCACCTCTCCAGCACACTGTGAGACTGAACAACCAACTGCAATTTTTATAAAAGAGCCCAGGGAGACTGGGACAGCCAGATGAGAAGAAACCAATCCTAACTCATTCAGCACTTTTTCTGGGAGGAAAAAATACAAAAAAACCCAAACACACCACCAAAACCCAAACAAAACCCAAACCAGACCCAAAGAGCCCCACAAAGCACAGCGAAGTGCACAAACCTTTGGCCTCCAAACCTTTGAACGCTTGCGAAGCAGCTTCATAGCACTGATGTACTCAGCCTGGATTCTCCGGGCAGGCACAACTAAATCACCATCAGCCTTATTGATGGCAACGAGATCTGCCATCTCAATGATGCCCCGTTTGATGCCCTAAATGCAACAGGGAAAGAAACCAGGAGTACCCAGAGGGGGTGTGATACACTGATTCATCACAAAAAGCAGGTCAAAGGGCTTTGTTAGTTTCTAGTTTTCGCCCCAAAAATATATGCAACTAGTAAACATGTCAAAGTTGAGCCACAGAGTATCAAAAGTTTACATCCTAATACTTTAAAAACCAAAAGAAAAGGGAGCTTAACTCTGCACTAAGTAGATTACACTGAAAATACTTAATAATAACAGTATAATGGACAAAATACTATTGATATGGACTTTCTGCACAGATACTACCTGTTGAATTTAAGTTTCTCTTTCTAGTCCCAGGTAGTAACCAAGAAGAGAAATCAAAAAATACCTGTAATTCATCTCCACCCGCAGGTGGTAGCAGTAATATAAACATATCAACCATATCAGCCACAGCAAATTCTGACTGGCCCACACCTAAAAAATAAAATTCAGAGTTTACCATTTACTACAAACTTTCAGTCACATTAATGACAAGTAATTACAACAGATCCCAGCACTGCCCCATCAACAAATCCCATTAACAAAACAAAGACAACTGGAAACACATTAGTTTTGTAAAAGACATACAGGACTAGAAAACAGACAGAACGAGCATTCATGTTCAACCAGTGACCATGTATGAAAACATGGGCAAAATCAAGGCAGAAAGTATGCAATTATTA
Organism: Corvus kubaryi; assembly: GCF_017639235.1. Lineage (NCBI taxonomy): Eukaryota > Metazoa > Chordata > Aves > Passeriformes > Corvidae > Corvus > Corvus kubaryi. The sequence goes on along the minus strand of NW_024582059.1, from coordinate 17,361,379 downwards.
GCACACCTTACTTTCATGTCACAGCAGGACAATTAAAAGAAAACCTTAAGCACATACCTACTGTTTCCACAAGAACAACATCATAGCCTCCTCCTTCACACAGCAGAATGGCTTCATTTGTGGTCCTTGTGACACCTCCCAGGGTCCCACTGGTTGGAGATGGCCTGATGTATGCATTCATGTCTCTTGACAACTCAGTCATCCGTGTTTTGTCCCCCAGTAGAGAACCTTGAATGTTTAACGTTAAATTATTTCAAAAGTGCAACACAGCCAAACTTCCCCTTTTCCCCCCGTCCCACCAATAAAAGAGTGAGAAAAGACAGATCTCTTGGGCAATGTCAGTCAAATGAATATCCCAGTAATGGTTGCTCAAGGCTTAGCTGAGGGCTAGAAGTTACTGCCTGGTTCTTCCACTTCTCAGAAGCTGGAAAGGCCTGACAGGCAGACCTTACTGCTAACAAACATGAAGAATTTGTGCTAGGTCAGAAAGAATTCCAGAATTCCTGAATGGCTTTTTGAGGCCTATACACATCGGGCCAGACAGCTGAATCTTGTCTGTTCCCATCCAAAGGGACATTATGATTCTGACACTCCCTGATGGTGGATTTTTCGTTTTAAGAGAGCTGACACATGTCCTGCCTTCCTTCTACTCAAACAAACTGTAAATCAGATTCAGTGAGATCTATGCACTCGATATACACCCCAAAAGATAAGGGATGCTCAATTCTTCCAACTGCTGCAGCCTTGCTGTCACATTTTGCTATTCTACTGATGCATCCTGAAGGCACGCATTCAAGAACATTGTCTTAGCTCCACGCCATTGCAATGCTCTAGTTGTTTTCTTTATAAATAGTTACACACCTCTAACAGCACAGAAGCTGGAAAAATTAATGATGCTGCCTGGCAGCTACCCATTATGAAAAGATCGAGATTGCATTATTAGTATCAGAGAAACCATGAATCAGGCATGGTCAGCTTGTAATTTCCCTATAATTTTTTACTGGAGAGTTACAGATTACAGCCTGTAATCAGTAATCCTGCACAACTTCGAAGAAATTCAAATTCAGAAACATAAAATTGCAAGGCAACATTTGAACCCTGGAAAAGAGGAAATCTGGAAGAATTACAACACTGACACCTGTTTCCCAATTTCGTATCACATTGGAAAAAAATATGAAAACTCGATTTATTTATTTTTTATATTTTACTGTTATAGGCACCAAATTTTCCTCCACTTGGCCCAAAGAGATACTTCTGTAGCTGACAAGGTATTAGAAACCTGACTCAAACTTTAATTCACACTCACCACCACTTGTACTAGAGGAAGGGTCTACAGCCAACACAGACACTTTGTGTTTTCTTTCTGTAAGCATTTTCCCAAAGCATTCTATGAAGCTTGATTTTCCAGCACCAGGAGGACCAGACAACCCTAAATGATCATATTAGGAAGAAAAAAGCATTTTGTTAGTCAAATAAGTAATACATCTCATGAATACCAACAACATCTAAGTTGATAACAATTCATACTTTAACACAGCATCACAACAAAAGCAAATAAAAGCTATGCCAAAACTATAAAACCGTAGTTTGGTTCACCCAACATAGCAGCACTTCATCACTCCTCATCCTATTCGCACCAGTATAACACTGGGTTTATCCACACCCTTTTCCTTCCCTCCAAATAAAATTATTTATGCCATAAGACTTATCCTTCAGAACTTTCAAAATGTTATATACTAGAACTGGATCTTTCAGATTTACTATAAAAGAAACACTCTTAAAGCAAAAGCAAGCCCTTACCTTGAAGAGCTGTTTTTTCAAAAAAATGAGGCCACTTATTTGCATGTCAAAGCTCCCAAACTAAGATTAGCACCAAACTTTTCTCGCTCCCATGCCCCAGTTCTTGTTCTTACTACCTTTGTACAGACAGCAGAGATGACAGCTGGGCACGACACGTTAGCAGTCCATCTCTTTGTAAGGGAAAAATATTTTACAGCTTCCAAGAGAAGCAGGTTCAAGTCTCCTTCAGCTGAAAAGTACGCTGCTTTAAAGGAGGGCCATAAAACAGGAAGGTGCATGCTTTTCCTTCTGCAGACTAAAAAAGGGATTCAGGAAGTATTCAAGAAAACACCTGCTTCGGGAAAAGACCACATCTGCTTGACTACATCTTTCCCTAAGTGTAGATAACATCTGCATCAGTCTGCAAACTAACTAATGTTTCAGCTTATAATGGTTACCAAAAACACTCCGAGTGACAGACCCCCAGGAAGTAACACTAATTTCTAAAGCATTTTCAAATCATTTTTCATCTCAAGGCATAATTCCACTGGACAACAGAAGTAATCTAGGTTGGTTATAAACCACAAAAGAATAACAATACAAGACTACAGACCACAAACAGCAGTGATGATAAAAGGTGAGGACTGTAATCACATGTAAGCAACTACTAGACAAGACATAAAAGGACTAACCCACTCTAAAGGCAAGTGGCTTTCCTTGATTTAACTTTTCTTGTTCCCTGTGGTAGGATAATACCTTCTGAAGGAGCACCTGGGCTATTTTCTTCTTCCTACTCTGAGTTGATTCTATAAGTGTAATGGCTTCGGCTAAACAAGCTCTATGACCCTGGATTAGTCCATGGTAAAGTCTGTCTACAAGTCTCTGTTCCCAGTCAGAAAGTCTCTCTACTTGCTGCTCAGGGGCTGCTTGCTGGCACAGTTCTCTCCTCAAACCATTTGATGAACAAATCCATTTTGTACGACAGCAGTGCGCTGGCCCAAGAGATTCAATGCCCAGGAAATCTGCTCGGGACGCAAAGTGAAAGTTCGTGAAGTAAGTTCTTCTGGAGAAGTAACAATGAGGGAATCTCAGCAGCAAAGTGAGAATCTTCATATTTTTTGGAATTAAAAACTACCAGAGTTGTCAGTTCACTTCTGTTTGCAGACACCCTAAAAAGAAAGCAAAACATTTTTACTTTCTTCAAAGCACTTGTGAGGACTCAAATGAAATTTATGCACACCCATGATCATCAGCTTTTATTTTATCTGCACCTGCTGCCATGAATAAAAAAATTAGTTCCCTTTCCCCGTTGAACAGATGCAGTAAAAACAAGCTATATAATCAATAGCACAGTACCTCTTTATTATCATACTTCATAAATCAAAATATTATTTTTATAGATAGGCAGGTAAAAAAAAAGTACTTTTAAATAAGCCTCTGAGCGCACCTGCAGCACACTACAAATCGAGGAACAATCAATCCTTATGCCTACGGAAATGGCGGTATATTCTAGTTTGACGGGCTTTTTTAAGCAATTATTCGGGATGAGGTTATATTTGCACTTATTTTCATCAGAAAGAGGAAAAAAAGGTCTGGTAGGGCGGGATTTCAGACACAACAGCATTTAGAAATAAATTGGAGGAGCTGAGGCCTCCCCGAGGCGCCCGGGCTGCCCCAGCCCCGCTCCCGCTCCGCCGCCTCAGCCCGGGGCGGCCGCTGAGGGGATGAAGGCACGGGAAAAGCCGCCGCTCCCCGCCATTCCCGGTCGCTGCCCACCATTCCCGGCACCTACCGGAGCCGCCCCGCTCCGCCCCGGGAAGTGACGCCCTCAGGCTGAGCCGGAACCCGCTGCCCGGCGGGGAAGGGAGCGGCGGGGCAGGCGCGGGGTGTCCCCGCCATCCCCCTCAGAGCGGGGGGTGAGGGCTTCAAGGCTCAGGGCTGGCCATTCCATGAGCACGCAAACTTCCATGGCCATGGAGTCATAGTCTCCCTGCTGTACCCTTACAGTGAATGATGTTTCAAATCATCGTTTCTCTCCTGAAATCATAGCAATTTCCACTCTGAAGCCGTGCATGGCGATTTCGAGTCCTCCCACTTCGTTTCATTCACTCGGAAGGGAGAAGAAAAGCTTAAATATCCACTTGTGCTTATTAAATCACGGTTATTTCCAGCCTCATTAAACCTCCTCTTTAAAGTTTCCTGCATGGAATGTTTGTTTATTGTGGGGTGGGGTTTGTTTCGCTCTTTTTTTTTTTTTTTTTTTAATATCTCCATCTTGCCATCCTTTCTGCTCATCTTCTTAAAGTACACAGATTTATTCACAATAAATGTAAATGCACAGAATCCACTGATTGAGCTGTTCCCAATGCCTTGCACTGTCCTTCAAAGAATTTTTCACAGTGTCACCACACGGGCAGGGAAAATGACGGACTGTAAAATAGCAAAAGTTTTCTTCTGAACTGCTGAATGCATGATTTAGTCTCACTGCTGTTATTCCAGTCCAGGAGATTATGACACACAGAGAACTAAACAGTTCAGGGCTAAGAAAATAGGCCATTTTGTGTCCCTGTCAGCATGGGATGAAACCACGGCAGAAAGAGACAAGAAGTCCCATTTCAAAATAGCCTTGTGAGGTCTTTCTGTTTAACCAGGTCTTTATTTGCCACAGTTAGCGTGGATCACTGTATCTCTTCATTAACAATCTTTCTAAGGCTCTCTGTTTGCTTACACCTAGGTAGCATATCCCCACTATTACTTTAATAACAGCAGAAACAAAAAAAAACCCATTCTACTACTGCTTAATTGATCGTTCAGTTTATGCCCCTTTCTGTTCTCCCAACTTGAATACTTTTTTCAGTGACCTCGATGAACAGGCTTGCAAAATTGCACATTTCATCAACGCTATAGAGGAGAGGGGATTGTTCAGTTCTCTGTCTATGATAACCTTGTGGACCGGAATAATAGAAATGAGATTAAAGCGTGCACTCAGCAGTTCAGAACAAAACTGCTGCTCTTTTACACAGCCCACCAGTTGTACTGCCAATCTGATAAGGCCACCAACAGGCATGTATGTGGTTTAGAGTTGTCTTCCTGCAAGAACTGTTTTCAAGACTTTGCACACTCGTGAGGTCTGGAAATCCAAATTGCTCAAGTCACCTCTTGTTTGTTCCCCTTTCCCCCCAACTCGGTTATTCAACAAGTTTGCTTTTCACCAGTCACAGACTACAGTCTCCAAATGCCAGAATGAGAGGAAGACTTCCTATTGCCTTGTCAATTATATACACCCTTTCTTTCAATATTCTGGAATAGAGGTAACACAGGTCTTCTAGTACTGAGAGCTCTTCTACCACCTCTGATTTTCTGTTCCTCTAACCTCATCCAAAATAAGCAAAATACTCCCTTAGAAGCTGGACCATATCTACAGTCTCCTTAATCTACATCCTGCCATACTATACGGTGCTCTTGTGTTCCTCCTATGGTCATTTAATGTATGCAGGTAAAAAGGTTTTTTTTTGTCGCTATTACGCACAGCCCAATGAATTTTGGTCAGACTCACTGTATTTGTGCTTTCTGGTCTCCAACATACAGATTTCTCTTGGCTTCTGTATTCTTTATCTGTTCATCATTCATTTACTTAACATTGTTGCTGAGCTATTGAGGAGGGTAGTTCAGTAATTTTCCACATCAGGCTCTGTTTCTCCTTTTTTTTTCATATTGTCTTTCAAATTTGGAGTGGGAGGAGTGTGTTTGTGGATTTGGGGTTTTTTTTATTTCAAATTAAACTCATATTCTTTGTTCTCTTTGCTTCTTCTTTTCCCCAAGGATGTCAGAAGAATAAAAATGTGCACCCCATAGGTATTTCATCACAGTCTGAAAAGCTGTCCAGGATTTAAGAAAATTATCTGTTCTAACCTCCTTACTGCAAATTGATCCCAGTGTTAAAGAAAAAGGTACTTCTGTTAACTCATGAAATGGCAGTCTTCCTTCTGAGCCAATACTAAATCAAACATCCTGTAAAGTGGTGTAAATACTGTGCCATAAGCTGAAGGTGCAGGGAGGCACAGATACTCAGGCAAAGTGTGCAGCCGAATCCAGATCATTGCAAAAGAATAGAAAAAGACCCTTCTGTAACCTCTCACAGCAGGATTAATATTAACATTAGAATCTGCCAAATTCAACCATGCAAATTTAAATTCAGCCTAACTGGCTTCCCCTTGCAGTTTTAGTTGGATTAGTTCATTCTTTCTTTCTCTGGCAGCACTGATTTCCTTGCTCTGTTCACCTCCTCTTTAAGAAACCCCAAAGTAATCTTTGTGCATGTAATTAATACAACGGTACTTAATGTAGTCATAGACACTTCTTTACAGCTGTGTGCTGTAGAGGCCAATACAAAACCATAGTCCCTGCCATGGTACAAACTGAAACTATACTGGTGACCGAATGACCATTTGTCCTTTATTTCAGAAGACACCCCTCAATTCATTTCAGTTTTCACAGAAGAAGAGAAAGAACTTTGATGCAACCTCCTCTTTACAGCAAAACATGAAGCAAGGTAACCACTGATTACAGCCTTCCTTTCAAGAAGAAAGGCTAAGCCTTTCAAGGACAGATTTAGCACTCTAGACAAAATATACCTCCTGCCTTATCTTAATGGATAATTGGACAGCTGAAATGAAACCACTAGGAAGCATATTCACAGCTGAAAGTTTGCCTGTTGAAATGCAACTTGAGCCCAGGCCTCAGATCTGCAATTGCGACTCAGGCAAGGACATAGCACATAAGAAGTCCATCTCCCCAAAGGCTCACCAACAGCTATACCAACAGGTGTTTGGTGACTGTGAGCATCCCAAGGTTTTACTACAAAGGCTGGGACAGAGCAGCAAGTCAGCTGTCTGGCTAGGTGTGGAGAACACAGCCTTACCACAGCTTCCCAGGTTCAGCCACCTACACAGAGGGGACAACTCCATGGCTGAGCAGATTCTCCGTACTTGTGCTGGTGAGGAGCCATAAGGTTGTCAGGGCTGCTAGAGCTCCAGAACCTGGAAAAAGATATTTGCTCTTTGAGCTTTGGCTGAGACCTGCAAGACAGCATCTGAAGAAAGAAGAGGAAAAAAGATCTTAAATAACTATGGTTTATATTTGTGTAATGTTTTTATAAACAAGGGAGCTGAAGTTTTTTCACAAAACCTTAGAGCAGTGACTTCAACATTTCCTTGTTGGCACATTAGTGAGAAATGACACCAGCCATTACAGGAGAGTTTTCTACTGCTTAAATACAAGTTTTTTAATTGTTAATGATGAACTGCCTGATGTAAAATAATTTTAAAGGGAACAGATAAAACCATCTTTTCTTACAAAAGCAACTATCTTTTCTGTAACAAAAGGAAAAAAAGGCATTTACTAGACTAGATAGGCAAAACCGCCGAACATTATTCATATACTACTACTGCTTGTAAAAGCAAGTTAAATAATGTTCTCCAGGATTGATTCATTGTTAAAATTATAAACCTGGAATAGCAAGTCATTTGCCAGTAAATTTTTTTTTTCTTTCAATTAAAAATGTATTTAAAAGCTTGGCTTAAAGAATATGTTTTTCTCCATGGCCACCAATGACTCATGGTACCAAAATATTTCTCATGTAGTTCATTATTGCACAGCTGAAAAGGAAATAATTAATTGCCTCTTCCTGGCTTTTTTCAATACAGCAATGAAACCCTAGCAAGCATATTAGTAAACATAAAAAGTGTAATACAATCTGGCACTTGACTTTGCCGAGACACCCTCATTCCCAGCTACTTTTTGCTTACGGAAAGTCTTGATTGGCTGCAATTTTTAAGTTCTGTAGTTGCCAAAGACTCAGTCCTGAGCAGAGGACTGAGACTTTCAAGTGACTAAATACAATCCTCCTTCCCGCCAGCCCGGGGTGCTAAGGGTTTATTATGTCAGTTTGAAATGAGCATGATCTTATACACCATAAGTGAATACTGCAGTTTACAAGGTGAAGCATACACTGGGGCAAGGAATCAATGATGAATGCACAACTCCATGTACCACTGAAGACAATCTGAGCATTGAGAGTGAAAGCATAAATCTCTCATGTATTCATGTGGCAGCCAGTGGGCCCGTGGCACTGGGGAACGTCAGAGCCCCTTGGAGGAAGGTACCTTAGGAGGAGAGACACACCCCAGGTTAGAGTGACCAAAAAGGCCTCTCCCAGGATACCCTGTTCTGTTATGAAAATGTATCCTAGTTGTGTTCCCCTGATTGACCCATTGGCCTCCCTGCCCCTTTCTACCCTATGTGTCCCTGATCCAGAAAGTTCTCCCTTCCTTACTCTCCCATTGGCCCTTGTTCCCTCACCACTCCCCTTGCATTTCCCTATTGGTTCCTGCGCCTTGACACCACCGGTGTACCGCCCCGATGCCCTCCAGCCATTGGTCCTGGTGCACTCTCCGCCCCTACCAACCTCATATTTAATCCTGGACCCTCACATGTTCTTGGTTCTTGTCCCTGGACCCCCTTCACCTGTGTGGAATAAACCTTCCGGTGGAACTCCATACAAGAACCCTTCTCGTCTCTTTGCTGCCAGTGGATTTACCAAGTTGTCCAGCTTTGAGTGACTCTTGTGGTGCTGCATGTGTATGGAGGTCTCGCTAGGCGGCTCCACAGGGGATGCTTTTGGGAAGGTCACAGCACCTTACCACCGCTCACCACTGCCACACATTCAGGTGTTTTTCCCTGCATCTGCAACAGCATTGGTGCTCAGAGTTCTTTGTTCCACACTGAGTGCCTCACTAGCCTGTGAAAACCACAATTGATGGAAGTGAGATGGTGAGAATTATCCATAGGAACATAACATTGCAGCAAAACATATCAAGACATTTTCTGCTCCAGGAAGACACAGCCAAGATGAAGACCAAGCCCATGGTAAATCTGATAGTCAGGATTCAAGACTGAGATGTAGGAAAATCTAAGTGTTTCCAGTTGGGACCAAACCCATGGTGTGAACAGGGAAGGATGTTTCTGGCAGGCCACCCAAGTGCCTTAAACACGAGGCTACTGTTTATCATGCTGGAAGTCTTCTGTTTCTCTGCTGTGTGGATGCTGGGGTTTTAGGAGTTCTCCTTTTGTTTTCTTTTTCTCTTAAAGAATTTTCCCCATACATGTTTCCAGGGGGACAAATTACTGTTTACTTGAGAGAGACAAAAGACCTGGCCACAGGGGGAGGGATCCAATTGGCTACTCTCTTTCACCCGGGGTTTTCTCGTGTAGGGGGGGGATGCTGTGAGATTTGAACTGGGAAAAAGGGGTTGGGTACAGTCCCTAGCTCTCTTGTTCTCCCAGCATTTGGAGGGAGAGGAGGGCTGCCGTCATTGTGGAGAGAGTTCATTGCCGCTGCAAGTTTCTGCTTTCGGCTGCCGTCCTTCTACCATGAGTGGAGCATGCTCGCTGGAGCGGCTGTTGCACTGGGACCCTAACACCCTATCTCACTAAAAGAGGGACCTTTTCACCATCTGCTCGTGTGCCTCAGAGAGAAACCCCGGGATCCCAAGCCTTTCCCTGCCCCAGTGGGAGCCGGGCTGCGGCTGCCCTGCCCCCACTGTTGCTTCAAGCCTTCGGTACTGTAGCTCCGCACGCCCTGCCTGCCGAGACCTCTGGGGGTTCCCACTGCAGCTCCGCAGTTTGGATACATCTCGTTTGCCACCCGGGATTTGTGCTCGTCCCTGCCATTCCAGCCTGCTGTTCCCGAGGGTCCAGCCAGACACTGGGATTGGCTGCCCAGGGGTTTGTGAAGCCTTGCTTCCATCCCTTCCATTACCGCGTGCTCCCCGAGCTCGCTCCAGAGCGCCCCCTGCAGCCGCGGGGGAACCATCGCACCTGCCCTGCTCACCGGGAGCCGCCAGCGCCCCTGCCGGCTGCGAGCGGAACTGCACCCGAGGGGAAAGGGCCTGACAGCCGAGAAGGCTGGCACTGGGTTTGTGATTGTTTGCTGTTACTGCCATAGTTATTGTCGTTTGTTTGTTATACATATATATATATGTATGTATTAGTAAAGAACTGTTATTCCTATTCCTCATATCTTTGCCTGAAAGCCCCTTAATTTCAAAATTATATTAATTCGGAGGGAAGAGGGTTACATTTTCCATTTCGAGGGAGGCTCCTGCCTTCCTTGGCAGACATCTGTCTTTCAAACTAAGACAGTAGGTGTGCGCATACACGTTGTGTTTTCTTGCTTACTCTCCAACATGCCCACAAAAGCAAGACTTTGGTCTTATAATCCAAAATTGTGTGCGAGCTAAATGTCCCATTTTTCCAGGCAGCTGGAGCAGATGGGCATGAAAATGACAAAAAGGGAATATTTTGCTAAGATTCATTGTTGTATGATCAACCCATCCAGAAATACAGCAAAACAACATTCTAGAAGGCTGACTAACTTAGAAAGGGCTTGTTAAAAAGCCCATTGGATCATACTGTGTCATTGCTTTACACCACAAAGTAAACCTTCATGTAAGTACATTTACAAAGCTTAGCCTAACAATACAAAATATTGTACCACAGAATTAAGATGAAAGAAGAATCCTTAAATTAGACAAAAAGGGAAGCAAAAAACTCCAAAGTCCAAACAACAAACCCCATTACAATCGTAACTGATGCAGTTGCATGGGGAAAATTAGCACAGAGCGTATGAAAAGAAGTAAAATATTTGTTTCTAGGACCAGCTAACAGAGGTCCAGAAGGGTAACTTGGAATCTTTTTGTTCAGAAGTTGGTAGTTTCATCTAATTGCTTTCCAGTCTAGGTCCATGTTTAGAAAAGAATTGTAGATTCAAGTAGCAGCCCCATCTCGATATACCATTATATTGTGTTGCAAGAATCAAAGATGTTCTGCCTGCACTTCCCCACCACTGGCAATTAGCCATTAATTTGTTGTCTGAAAATTTGTGTTTATCATTAGTGCAGAGTGTGGAGGCTGGTGGGTCTATCGAAGGAACCACAACAGCCCCCTGGAAGGATGAGCCATAGGGCTCTCTTAGGTTAGGGCAACTCTCCCAAGGGGCTTTGCATTGATTATGTTAATTATGTAAATGTACCACAGTTCTGTCTCCCTGGTTGGCTCATGGGCCTCCCTACCCCTTTTTTACCCTCTATGTCTCCCTTCTAGAAAGCTCTCACTTCCCTGTCTCCCTATTGGCCCATGTGCCATGGCTCCTCCCCCAGGGTCTCCCCATTGGTTCCTGGACCTTAGACCCGCCTATGCTCCTCCCTGTCGCCCTCCATCCATTGGTCCCTGATGTTGTCTCCGCCCTTAATCCAGCCCCACATAAAACCCCTGGACCCTCCACTATCCTTTGTTCTTCGTCCCTGGACCCCTTCCCCTTTGAGACCCCAATAAAGCTCACTTGTGGAACTCTATATGAAGGACCCTTCCCTGCTCCTTGTTGTCAACCCTCTTGTGGATTACAAACTCCCTGGCATGCGTGTGTGATTGTGTGTGTGAAGTGGCCTGACGAGTGGCTCCCTTGCTGGCGGCGCTTCTGGAAGGTTGCGGCACCGTACCATCCCTCCCCACTGCAACAGCAGAGGAATAAAATTGAGAAATAATTCCTGTGATTCTTGCCTTGAGGCTCCCTTACTTCTTCTGGCCAGAAGGGGAAGCTAGCGCTATATGGTTGATACAGCCTGGATGGATTCTGAACACGTGAGCATTCATTTCACTGTCGTAAACCTGCCCTGTTCGGCCACGGCGGAGTTTAACTACCTGAGGAACTTACACACACTGAACATTTATTGAGAGTGCATTCAGGAGGCTTCAGAATGTAAAATATAAAAGCCTCTCTGCGAGCACTGGTTCTGTTGCTGTTGAGACAGATGTGACAGGCACAAACCACACCAACAACTCCAGGCAAAAAGCATCTTTAATTCTACAAAGCCTCTTTTATACACTTTCTTGGCACCCGTGCTGTGTATCCATTGGCTCCTAAGTTACTACCTTACAAATTATTGGTTACCTACACCCATTCTAAACCCAAAACCAGCCTCCCGCGAACAGCTGTGCATTCTTCTTCTGTTGTTTTGGTTTTTTGCTTCTGTTGATGCTAAAATTCTCAAGGGTACAAACTGAATTCTCACGGGTAAAAAGCGATTGCGTCCAAGTCGAAATCTGTGAGACCTTCAGTCCAGCTGTTGGTTCCCACAGTTCCCCCTTTTTGTTTCTGAACTATAAATGCAGCATTTATGGTCCTCTGCAGGGCCCTTTGCAGAAAGGATAATAAACACAGCACAAGGAGTAAAATAAGAAGGATAACAATTACAATTAAACATCCCATTTTCATGAGGTCTTTGACCCATTTAGCAAGTTGCCAATTACAAAACAAAGCCTTAGACCAGCCAGACTCATTTTCTTCTCTTAACTTTGAAACACTTATTTGTAGTTCTTTGATATTAGCAAACACTGATTTAGAGCAGTGTCCTGGGTTGCAGTGTTCTGTTACCATCCTCATGAGCTGTTGAACCCAGGTGGGGCAGTGTTTCCTTGCTGCCTCCCTCCAGACTGTCTTCTGTTAATTGGCCCATCAATGCCCTGCTGCATGGCTCATAGATAACTCCCTCCAGACTATTTACTGCTTAATGGGCCCATCAATGCCTTGCCTCATGACTCATCATCCCATTGTGAGATGCTCCACCCAGAGGGAGGAACCAAGCATTCCATCCTGGATATAAGCTGAGATCCCAACCACCACAAACACCCTTTCCACTGGATTCCCAGAGGACAAGAGCTACATAGCCACCACTGGAACTTCCAAGGAAGACCAGACCCTTCTACAGGATCACCGCTTCAACAGAACCACATCCGCCACTTCAGGAGGACTGCAGCCACCATCTTATCGGACTGCCAGCGCCACCCTGACTGACAGGGTGTCAGGTTGTATCCTGACTCTGTCAGTTTAACCCAGTGTTTTCTGCCTTTTTTTTCTTTTTTTAATTACACTATTAAATTGTTATTCTGACTTGGTGCCTCCCACTGGTTTGTTTTCAAACTACTACACTTGGTCAGAAAGATTTATGCAGCACATGCCATCAAATTCTTCGCAACTTGTGTCCATGTGCCAGCAGCAAAAACTCAATGGCTGCTCGATTTTGCAGGGTGGCGTGTCTAATAGAATCACCATCAGTTAGCAATCCTGATGGAGCAAGCAAAGTGGCATTAGTCTGTTTAGCAAGAAACCAACCTAACTTATTTAACAATCTCAATGCTTTTCCAGACACTACTCCTGGGACAAAAAAGGAAGCTAAAACTGTGTATAAAGCTTTTGCCCCGGCACAGTGAGTGGCAGCTGAGGGGCCATGCGGCCGCTTCCGGGCGCCCGAGGACTGCACAGACGTGAGTCCGCTTGGGAACTGCACAGGCATTGCCGCGTCCAGCGGGCAGTGGTGGGGCAGCGCCGCCAGGGTTGGTGCTGATGGCAATGGCGGCCACTGTAGTGGCGCAGGCATGTCCGGAACATTGGGAGTGGGGGAAACCATAGGCATGGGCTCGCCTTCGCTATCGCTCCACCCGTCTGCAGGCAAAGGTGAACAAACAGGATCTGTGAAGTCAGGAGGGGCAGGGCAGCTTGCACCGGGCTCACAAACAAGGGCGGCCGGCACCCCACTACACAGTTCACCGCCGGTTTCAGCTGTGTGTGTTGGTGCAGAGCCATCGACCCCTCCCTTCTTGTTCTCCACCCCGCTCAGACCCTCCACATCCGCAGAATTCTGCCGCTGCAAGTCCCGCTTCTTTTTCACAGCTTTCAAAGTGTCCAGTAGCACCCTCGAGGTAGTAAGTACTGTCTTTGTGGTTTTGTCACCGCGGGAGGCAGCGTCAAAAATAAGTTGCCCAGCTTTCTCCCAGACTGTCACACTAAATGTATTCGCTGAGGTAGGTTCCAAACCCTGACTCTTGCACCATAGTAACAGGACTTCCAAGGTATGCTTATAGTACTTAATACCGCGCTTGCCTAACGTAAGCGTCCATATATAAATTATAGCCTTTTCTTCTTGGGATACATGAGCTCCCATTTTTCCCCTAGCAGCTCACCTTAAAAGGCTGTAATCGGTCCGAACCTTCGTCCACCAGGGTTTTTTCCTGTCTGACTCCGGCCGTTCTCCCCTGTGGCTTGGCTGCCCGACAGGCAGCCGCCTGTGGAGTTGTATCCCGTCGGAGGCACCAGATGTCGCTGTTGAGACAGATGCGACACGCACAAACCACACCACCAACTCCAGGCAAAAAGCATCTTTAATTCTACAAAGCCTCTTTTATACACTTTCTTGGCACTTGTGCTGCGTGTCCATTGGCTCCTAAGTTACTACATTACAAATTATTGGTTACCTACAACTAACACCCATTCGAAACCCATAAACCAGCCTCCCGCAAACAGCTGTGCATTCTTCTTCTGTTGTTTTGGATTTTTGCTCCAGTTGATGCTAAAATTCTCAAGGGTACAAACCGAATTCTCACGGGTACAAAGTGATTGTGTCCAAGTCGAAATCTGTGAGGCCTTCAGTCCAGCTGTCGGTTCCCACAGGTTCCATCTCAGTTTTGTTTGGAGAATTACTCACAGAAGACCAGCAGCAAGTGGCTGTAACCCTGTTTAGGAGTCCTTTACAGCAAGTTTCTGACTTCCCAGCAGAATTTTGCTGTTTCCCTATCTCTGGTCACTGCAGCAAGTCAGGGATCTCTGTGTAACATAAGGCTTACACAGGAATGTCATCTTATTTACCGATCTAAACCAGAAACAAAATACAAAACATACATTTTAACCAGTAATTCTGCTGCTGTGTTAAGACACCTGTTTAGAGCATCAGTGTGGGAAACGAACAGAAAACTTCCTAGGAAACATATGAGGAGTTGCCTTGTTGAATTAATCAATATTAAAGGATTTTGGGTTTTTGTTTAGAATGAAGACAAGAAATCTGCAGTACTCACAGCTCACACGGCTTGTGGTCATCAGCATCCTTCATCCTTTTCAGAGCACATTCAGTTGTGTTTATTTGATGTTTTGCAATTCTAGTAGCGAATGGGGTAGACTGACTGAGGGGTTTTTTTCTCATCAGCTATTCCATTTCAGTTTCTCATCATTAAAAACCCAGCTGTTTATTTGACTTAAGCTAATCAGACATGTTAGATGGCCCTTCCCACAGTGGTGTGGAAAGAAACAGCAGCAGTCATATGCCAAAAGCTGTATTTAGGTATGTCCAAAATTTCTAGTTTTGTATCTATCTGCATGTCTCCAGTCTGGCCTACACTCAGAATTTCTGCCATTTCTGAAGGAAACTTCCAGGAATACTTCACTTCCAGGAACTTCCAGGAATGCTCTCTTCTCAGCCAGAGGCAGACTATTCAAATTGTCAGTGGATGAAACATTAAAAAATGATCATGGGAACTCCTGAATACAAGGCTGGAATACACACACACACACGCACACACACACAACCATCCCTTGTCCCTGTTTGCCACTTGTGCTATTTTTCCTCATGAAACAAGACTGATACTGAAATATGATAAACAGATGCGAAGTACATCAATGAGGGTGCAGTCACCAATAGTGGAGGTCTGACAGAAGGCCTGATATGCCCATTAGATCTTAAAAATAACCTAAAATTATAAGTAAAAAATTGATTGTGTTGCAGTAAAAGTATTCTAGGATTGTATTGCAGTGTCTCTCCCCATCGCCATGCCTCTCTGCTGCTGAATTGTCATACCTACTTCTAAAAAAGATAGAATGAGTGGAGACTCAAAGGACTAAAATAGAAGTTACTTCCAGAATGAGATGTTTCTTGAAGGGAAGGGATATTGATTTTGTTTTTATAAAAGCTTCTCATATTTTATATGCTGAGCTCTAAAGAATTTTTTGCTAACAGCAAATCAAAAAATGCAAGAAAATTAGAGCTCAAGTCAGAGCTCTCAGCTCTTACTCCACATTTCAGAATCACATTCAGAATGACATTTCACCTTCCCGGTGCTCCTGTTCCAGGGAAGGAAAAGTAAGCAGTCATTCAAATCCACACTCCCTTTAGCTGGTGTTCTGGAAAAACAGCATTTCATATGTTAAAGCCTCATGATCTATCCATCTAGTTGTGGAAAGCATAAAAATTCTGATACCATCTCCTGAGACTGAATCCATTCTTGTAACTAAGCCTATGAAAAGAATAAAGGTGGCATCAACAATCTGTTTTAATGGCACCATTTGTATCATTTCCAATTACACAAGTACCATTTCTCCAAAGTCATTAATGCCCTGACATTAGAGCTGTCATTGCTTCTTCAGTCTTGCTGCTCTGAGAGCAGATTCTGTGTAGGAATATTGATAAGCTTCAAGAAAAGCTCTTCTCCAGATGTCTTGTATGAGGCATTCATACTCCAGTGTCGGGGTCCCTTCCCCCCCTGCCATGTGGTCCTGGGAGAGGGGCCCTGGGGGGGAGACACAGGGTTTCCCTAGCCCCTGGTTAGCCTCATTCCCCATCGGTTGTTTTGTGTTCTCCTGCGCAGGCAAGGACCCTCGGGTCCCGTGATTGCAGCAGTTCTGCGGCAGATCCTCAGCCATGTGGCTGGAGAAATAAACATGTCTCTGAAACATCTATCAAGAATTGGTCCATATATATTTCTTTTCCACGGGCCTTGTTGTCTGATACACGTGTTGCAGTATCCGCACTGTAACAAATGGTGGATAATGCAAGCAGAACGATCCCCGATCCCTAAGGACAGCGACTGATTTGTGAGTAAACTCTGGATTTCTCTTCTTGTTTTTGTTTTGCTGTTCCATCTCTAAACTATGGAGGAACTGTGGAAAGACTCTTGGCTCTCAGAGCCGCATATGGACATTTATCTTAAACTTGAAAAGATTCTTGAACAATGATTTGTAAATTTTAGCTTAATTCAAGCTCAAAAGGAACTGAAACACTTCCTGGCATGGTTGTTTAAGAACTTTTTCTACATTTCTGGGGATTTAATTCTTACCAAAGACTTTTGGAAGACCATTTGGACACAGTTAATTTCTGAGTCAAAATATATGCTGATGGAAGAATATTTTGGTGAATATTATGACTGTTGAGCAATGTCAGCTGTGTCTCGGCAAAGGGAAGCGTGCTTCAGGGACCATGCGACCCAGACCATGTGCGCCGAGCCCTCTGTGAGCAGCAGCGAGGCAATTCCCACGCGTGGGCGGAGCCACGCGAGCTGCAGTGTCGGCAGCAGAGCGAGGCACGGTGGGAGTGGTGTGACCTGGCAGTGCCCGCCCGGCCGGCCCCGCACAGCGCGTGGTGGAGCGAGCCCCGTGAACGCCCGACCGAGAATGGCGGCACATGGGTGGCGGCCGGCGACGATGGCTGCGGAGTGGAGTTGCGCCTGGCCGAAATGCGTGCTGGAGCAGGGGGTGCTTGGGGGCCCGGCTGAGAGGTGGGTGCAGCTGAGAGCAGAGGCAGCGGCGTGTGGGGAGCCGAGCGGCCCAGCCCGCACGGCCCCAAATGCAACCCCGGGAAGAGCGCGCAGGCACGAGCAGCCCCAACGGCCCCGGTAGCTCCAACGCGGGAGCGAGCAAAAGCGAAAGAGAAAGCAAAAACACAGCAAGACAGAAAAGAGCAGCCACTCAGAAAAAGGAAAAAAATCACCGTAGCTAAGGTTTTAGGAATAGTAAAATGGTAAAATGTTAAACAAAATTATGGTTTTATAACAAGATGTGACAACCAGCAAGACATATTTGTTCATAGAACTGCTATTAAAAAGAATAACCCTTGTCGCAGTGACCACTACTGTCCACTGCCCAGGCTGGCTCCAGCGGTGTGTGGCGGGAGTGGGGAGCAGCTGGAGCCACGGAGCTTTAAAGCTACTCCTCTGAAGCCTCTGCTCTACCCTGCGGAGCACAGGCTCCAGGCACTGTAGCAGCCAGCAGCCCTCGACGAAGGGAGAGATAAAAAGTAACAAGGAGGCTTGCAAGGTTGGTAATCCAACTTTATTGAAGAGTATCCACAGAGCACAAGCAACAGTTGCAACATGACCATGCCTTATAAAGGAGGGTTGAACAAGGGGAGTAACCTAACTAGGGACCAATAAGCAGATTAGGAGGGAGGGATGCTGGAGGGATGGATGGACTCACATCTGGTCCAATGGTTTCGGTGGGTGGAGGGAGAGGGGTCACATGCCCCAATGGGGCCTCGAGGTTTAGGGGATTCCCAGAGGGGAGGTATCAGAAGGGGCAAGATCTCAGGAGATTGACAAGGACAAGGACTTATTTATAAGGATAAACAGGGAGGGCTTAGGTGATGGACACTGAATCTTCGGGAATAATGGGAGGGGTTTGGGTGATTGATGGGGAACCAACTAGAACAAGGGGAGGAGAACAACCATATAGGGAACACCGGGGGAGCGGCTTGGATCTGGGACAAACCAACAGGGAATGGAAATAGGGAAGGTAGGGATGAACCATTAGGGTACAAAGAATATACAAAGAACATATAAAAACACAATAAAAACATTGCATCAAACCCTGAAAAATGCATCCTAAGCTTGGGAGATGGGGAAGTGGTAGAGTTCAAAATTGTACTAGGGAGAAAAGGGTTACAAGCATCAGAGGTCACTGGGCCTGATGGTGTTCCTGTAAAAGGCAGTATATATGCTAAAAATCATAGTCATGTTAGAACAGTATCTCCATTATAAGCCCCCCCCTACAGTCTCCCTTTCCTAATCCCACCTTTCCTCTTTATCCTATATCTTACTACCCCCAGTATATTCCCAATCCGTTTTTTCATCCATGGTTTCCCTCACAAAACCATACCTTTGCCAATTGTTTCCCCAAAAATCCCTTTCCAATGCCGAGTGGGGGATGAAAAGGGGGAGGGAAGAAATTAAACCCTCTCCTGCATCAGTTTCCCCACAAAACATGCCCAGAGAGTCCTGTCTCCCTTCTGTCAGCCTTAAGATGTTCCAGAGAATCTGTTTGGACATTTAAAGACTCAGGAGGGAGGCTTATTTTGTTTTGAAACTCTTCTTGTTATGATTATCCAGTTGTTTTCAATGTTAAGTTTAAAATCTCTTTTTGTTAAAAATAAACAGGTGAAATGTCGGGGTCCCTTCCCCCCTGCCATGTGGTCCTGGAAGAGGCGCCCTGGGGGGGAGGCATGGGGTTTCCCTAGCCCCTGGTCAGGCTTGTTCCCCGTTGGTTGTTTTGTGTTTCCCTGTACGGGCAAGGACCCTCGGGCCCCGTGATTGTCTCAGTTCCTTGGCAGAGCTCCAGCCATGTGGCTGGAAAATAAACATCTCTCTGAAACATCTATCAAGAATTGGTCCATATATATTTCTTTCCACAGGCCTCGTTGTCTGATATGCGTGTTGCAGTATCCGCACTGTAACACTCCAGCATTCCTGATAATGGCTAAATGCTTATAGCAGAACACACTCCTCAGCAGACAGCAAGGTTTGTTACTAGGATGGCTGTGCAAATCAATACATTTTTTAGCTGTGGCTCATCTTTAACTACACAGGCAACTGGAACAAGGAGAAGATGGGAAAAAAGCATTGCCTGTTTTATATTAAATCATTATGTCTCAGTAGGTATGAAAATATATTCAGGTGACAAAAGGATCTTCAATATCTCTGATGGAATTCAGCTCTTCAAAGTTCAGACCAAGCCCTAAAAACTCACAGCAGGAAAGCATCCAAGAAAGCATCAAGAAGACCTTTGTCAGTGACAGGTTAGAAAAATGCGTATTGGGAATAGCAATCTCCAATGGCCAATTCTCCAAAACCTATCCAGATAACTTGTTAGTATTTAGTATGTTTACTGACACAAATTTCTTCCCCCTGCCCCCAGTATTAGACTCATTTTTTTTCTCTGCAGTTTAAGCCTGTGTTGGGGTTTCAGGAGTTCTCCTGTTTGTTTTTTTTTTTTCTGTTAAAGGAATTTTCCCCATATGTGTTGCTAGGGGGACAATTTGCTGGGTATTTAAAAAAAAACAAAAGACCTACCCACTGGGGGTGGGGTGCATCTGGCTACTATTTTGTTGCACCTGGGTGTGGGGACAGTCGGTCCCCGGAGTTTGGACAAGAGAGAGAGGCTGCTTTCTTCAGCTGCTTTTCCTTCTGCCGGACAAGCCCCGGGATCCCAAGCCCACCTTTCCCTGCCCTGCTGGGAGCTGGGCTGTGGCCTCCCAATGTAGCTTCAAGCCTTCACTACATGGTAGCCGTGCTCGCCCTGCCTGCCCAGGCCTCCAGAGGGTTCCCCATTTGGATACATCGCGTCTGCCACCCGGGATTTGTGCTCGTCCCTGCCATTCCAGCCTGCCGTTCCAGCCTGCCGTTCCCGAGGGTCCGGCCGGACACCGGGATCGGCTGCCCAGGGGTTTGTGAAGCTTCTTTGTCCCATCCCTCCCCGGGATCCCAGGCTGCCATTACCGCGTGCTCCCCGAGCTCGCTCCGGAGCGCCCCCTGCAGCCGCAGGGGAACCATCGCACCTGCCCTGCTCACCGGGAGCCGCCAGCGCCCCTGCCGGCTGCGAGCAGAACTGCACCCGAGGGGAAAGGGCCTGACAGCTGAGAAGGGATGGACTGGGTTTGTGATTGTTTGCTGTTACTGACATAGTTCTTGTTGTTTGTTTGCCTTGTTATACACATATAGATACATAATAGTAAAGAACTTTTATTCCTATTTCCCACATCTTTGCCTAAAAGCCCCTTGATTTCAAAATTATATTAACTTGGAGGGAAGGGGGGTCGCATCTGCCATTCCAAGGGTCGCATCTGCCTTCCTTAGCAGACACCTGTCTTTCAAACCGAGACAGATCTTGGTGCCCAACATGGGGCCTGAGGGCATTAAGGAAAGGGGTGGAAAAGGAATAACAGTTCCTCGGTAACTTAATTTTGTGTGTTGGATATAGGAACCTTGTTAGGCAGCACTGTGTGGTCTAGTTTACCCTGGTTCGGGTGGCAGGTGGTCGTGGCTATATTCTTCCCCTTTGCAGCTCCTTACCTAAACATGGGTCCTCTGACTAAGGCTACCATTGCTGTTATCCAGTTTGCACTATGGGTCAAGAAGGTGTGGAATTCATGGGCTTTTAACTTCTTCCGGAATGTGGGTACATGGGTAAAGGGCTATCACACACTAAGTGCATGTTTTTGGGGTTATGTTAAAAATGGTACCTTCTGTGAGGAAATGACACCAGGGGAAGTTTTCTCCCAACCCCTCAACCAGTTCTTTGGGCCCACCCCACCAAGTTTCAAAGGGTTTAGATTCCCTCTGAGTACTAACCAACTGGTGCTGGTAGGCCTACTCTATTTAGCACTCAGGGATAAGTTGAGAATGGCTTGGATAACTACCCAGACACCAGCCCCAGACACTAGAGATCCTACCCCAGAGCCTGATCCAGCTCCAGAGCCTGACACAGCCTCTGACACTAGAGACCCTGCCCCACAGCCTGATACCGCCCAACAGCCCGCCTCAGAAATGGACTACCCGAACTGAGTGGGGGTACTGATGAAGGGGATCTAGGATATGTGCCAGGAGATATGCCAAGTGCTAAGGGAATACACCTCCTCAGCTAGTGAAAAACCCTGTCCCTGCCCCAAAAAGGGTGAGTCTGATGCTGCAGCAGTGGAAGCCACAGATGTTACAACCGTCCAGGTTTCAGCTGAACCACAAGGACAATCACAGCCAGCAGCAGTCACCCCTGTGCAAAGGAGGAAGTATAAGACCAAATCAGTATGACCAGTTAATGATGATGGGGAACCAGGGCCCTCACAACCAGCAGGAGAGCCAGAGCCAGAAATCATCACTGAGTCCCTGTTTTACGACTGTCTCCATAGTATGCGAAAAGACATTGTGTGGCGGGGGCGTGAGCCTTATACAACCTGGCTGCTTCGGGTTTGGGACCTTATGGGCACAGGTGTGCAACTGGATAGTGGTGAGGCAAGGTATTTGGGTTCCTTGACGCAGGACCCGGGTGTGGACCAGATATTTGTGAGGGAGCCAGGACCCCTTTCTCTCTGGGAGCGGCTCTTAATGAGTGTGAGAGAAAGGTTCATTCACAAAGAAAGAATGCAGGAGTACCATCATAGAATGCAGTGGAAGACACTCGAGGAAGGGATCCAGCAGCTAAGAGAGGTGGCAATATTAGAGGTACTCTTTGGGAGGGATGGACAGCATGATAATGACCCCGATAAGGTCAGGTGCACAGGACAGATGATGTGGAACCTGGCAAAGCTAGGGCCACAGCAATACACCACCTTCATTGCGATGATTGATACTGACAATAACCAAGAAACAGTGGGCTCTGTCGCCAACAAGCTCAGGAATTATGACAGTATGGTCAATGGTGCCTCTGCGTCCTCTTGGAGCAGATCCCACTCAGCCCGGTCAGCTCAGGACGCAGTCGGCTGCGGGGGCCAGCCTCCGGAGTCCGGGACACCAGAGGTCTGGCTCGTGGGTCCTTCCACAGGACCGCGGCGATGGAGGCAGGTGGTGGAAGGAGAAGGCAGGCTCAGATCTGGGTGAAATCTGGGAAGTTTATTGTGCCCTCGAGCACAAGGTCCCACCTCCCAGGGTTGCCCAGCTCAGAGCGAGCTTGGAAAGCTCTTACAGGAGGTTTTATG